>NC_136957.1:36050745-36053245 GCF_032717465.1 Coenobita brevimanus | reverse complement strand
GAGAGTAAAAGAAAGTAAGGAATGTGAAAGTAAAGGAGGAGAGAATAGGAGAAAGTAAAGGAGAAGGAGAATAGGAGCAAGAGAGTGGTAATGGAAGGTGAAGTTGGCAGAGTAAAGTGAGATGGAGGACGAAGATGGGATGTGCAGAGACTGAAATTTTGGGTCAGTGTCGCCATATCTATCCATCTATCTATCTGTCTATCCATCTATCTATCTATCTAAGTTTGGATGCCATCAGGAGTGGGTATATTTGGGCCAGTGTCATCATTATCTTTCTATCTATCTATTTGTCTACCTGTCCATCTATCTTCCTATCTATCTATCCATCCAACCACCTATCTATCTATCTATTACCTATCTACCTATCTATTTATCTATCTGTCTATCTATCGCTGCTATGGGGAGACAAAATTTGGGTCAGTGTCGTGGGTGTGAATGATGTGTTTTGGTTGGGAAAGGACAGCAATCATCCTTCAGTGTCTCTCTCTCTCTCTCTCTCTCTCTCTCTCTCTCTCTCTCTCTCCACCCATCTGTTTTTCCTCCTTTTATTTCACCTTTCTATCTTCCTACTCTTTCTCCTCACTCAGTTTTCAGTCCTCTCTCTCTCTCTCTCTCTCTCTCTCTCTCTCTCTCTCTCTCTCTCTCTCTCTCTCTCTCTCTCTCTCTCGTGACGACACTGCCTTACATGTGTTGACTTAAATTCCACGCAACACCTTAGTTACAATCTACACACACACACACACACACACACAAACATACTCTCTGTCTCTGTCTCTGTCTCTGTCTCTCTCTCTCTCTCTCTCTCCTTAAAATTTTTACACACACACACACACACACACACACATACACACACACTCCTTATAAATTTTACACACACAGTTACAAATTTTAGCCTGAGAGAGAGAGAGAGAGAATCACTATGCAAAGCGGTTCTCCAATGCCTTTTATTAGATATTGCAGAAGACAGTGTTAGGGTCAGTAGCTCTCAACACTCAGCAGTAACAGGAAGGAGGGAAGGAAGGAAGAAGGAAGGAAGGAAGGATGGATGGAGGAAAGGAAGATAAGAAGGAAGGAATGATGGATGGATGGATGGATGGATGGAAGGAAAGAAGGAAGGAGGAAGGAAGGAAGGGAAGGAAGGAAAGAAGAAAGAAAGGAAGGAAGGAAGGAAGGAAAGAAGGAAGGAAGGAAGGAAGGAAAGGAAGAAGGGAAGAAGGAAGGAAAAACGAATGAATGAAAGATGGAGGGAAAAGAAGGAAGAAGGCAAGAAAGGAACAAGGAAAGAAAGAAGGGAATAAGGAAAGAAGGCGGGAAGGAAGGAAGGAAGGAAGAAAAGAAGGAAGAAAAGAGGAAAGGAAGGAAGGAAGGATAGAAAGAAAGAAGGAAGGCAGGCAGATAGAAAGGATGAAAGAAAGGAAGAATGGGAACAAGGAGAGTTGAATGAATGAATGAAGGCATGAAAAGGGGGGAAGGTAGGAAAGAAGGAAGGGAAGAAGGATGAAAGAAAGAAAGGAAGAAAGAAAGAAGGAAGGAAGAAAGAAAGAAGGAAGGAAGAAAGAAAGAAGGAAGGACGAAAAGAAGAACGGATGGAAGGAAAGAACGAAATAAGAAAGTAGGAAAGAAGAAAGTTTCACAGGATCAGAAGTAAAACTCAGCACGTGATATATCCGGCACATCATACACACTCTCCACTACTACTACTCCTACTACTACTACCACTACTACTACTACTACAAACTCACCTCTGCTTAAGCTTGTGTCTGTGGGAGTGGAGTCTGACCCCCGCCGTATTCTCCATCCCACCCATAATATTGTTGATGGCGCCCTCTGACACCACCATCTCGCCCTGAAAACACAGCAACAATATTTTAAAACACAGACCTACAATATTACAACCACGCATAAAAACACAACACTAAAAATAAGAATAAACCCTGAGCAACAATTTATCTATCTATCTATTTATCGTGAAGGCTCCCTCTGATACCACCATCTCGCCCTGGAAACACAGCAACAATATTTTAAACACAAACTCTACAATATTACAATCAGGTATCAAAACACAACACTATAAATAAGAATAAACCCTGACCAACAATTTATCTATATACCTATCTATCTATGTATGTATATCTATCTATCTATAGCCAGACGCCACAATCCAGCAAGGGATGGTCGTTTGAGTTGCTTTACGGGAAGGGGCACTAACCGCCAACCCACTTGCTGACACGTAGGAAACACACGTACGGGTTGGTTATATGGTCACCACCCAGCGTTGTAAATGGTTTCTGGGCATACAGGAGCAACAATCACATGAGTAAATTCACAATACTAGTAAAACAATAACAATAAAAACACCACAACCCTAAAATCAATAAAACCACATCAGTAAAAATACTTCAGGCACAACACTAAAAAAAAGAATAATAATAATAATAATAATAAAAAAAGGAATACATAACGTTAAAACAAAAATACCTTCCATTACCTTTAATACTAA
>NC_136957.1:36020745-36040745 GCF_032717465.1 Coenobita brevimanus | reverse complement strand
TAAAATAAGCACAATGACAAAAAGCGACAATCTTCCAAGGCCTGCAGCGAAATTATTGATATATAAGACGATGCAAAAACAGACACGTCAAATCAACTCAAATTTTCAAACTGAGCAAATTTGTCTATAAGAAAAACGCTTATAGTTCTACAGGTGCAGATATTACAACTTTCCTTAAGAGAGAGAGAGAGAGAGAGAGAGAGAGAGAATCAGTAACAGTGATGCAGTGTTACCAGACCCGTGATGAGGGTAAAAGATATCAGATTACAGTATTATATTACCCTTTATTACCTTTAGCATCTTACCTATAGCATCCTCTCTCTCTCTCTCTCTCTCTCTCTCTCTCTCTCTCTCTCTCTCACCCCTTCCTCCCTTTGTTCCCTCTTCCATACCACAGCCACGCCCTGTTTGGTAATTGTCCTCTCTCTCTCTCTCTCTCCCTCTCTCTCTCTCAAACTTATAGAGCAAAATTCCCAAGTAATATTAAGGCCGAAAAAATGAACCAATAAAGCCTTTTAAATAAGCATAAAATTGAATAATACATCCATAAAAATTAAACCAATAAATAAATCCTTTCTATCTATCTATCTATTGCCAGACGCCTTAATCCCGTAAGGGGTGGCCACAAACAAATCGCCTCCACGTCGCTCTGTCCCCTGCCATGTCACTGCCCTGCTCCCAGCTCACACCCCCCTCTCTCATATACCTCTCCACTCCATCCCTTCATCTCATCCTCGGCCTCCCCCTCCTTCTGATAATACAAACTTTAATACAACTCAATATCAATAAATAAATAAAAGAAATAATTACGTTTATTTATTTACTGCGGATTCGGTGATGATTCTATTCTTTTTCTGGACATTATTATTTTTCTATTATAAGTATTTATTTCCTTCGTTATTTTTTTTATTATCGTTTCCCCTTCTTACTCCCGTTTTTTATGTCTTCCTACTTCCCGTTTTCTTTCCTCCCCCCTTCCTCTTCCCTCGCTTCTTGATCCCCCCCTCCCTTCCTCCTCTCCCCACTTCCACTACTCTCCCCTCCTGATCTCCCCTCTCATCCTTCCTCCTCACCTCCTTCCCTCCCCCTTCTTCCTTTCCTTCTTCCCTCCCCCCTTCCTCCCCCTTCCCTTCTCTCCCCCTTACTTCCGTCTCTTATCCCTCTCCCTCTCCCTCTTCCTTGGACACACACACACACACACACACACACACACATATATATATATATATAGATAGATAGATAGATAGATTGATAGATATATATATATATATATAGATAGATATAGATATAGATATATATAATATATATATATATATATATATGTAAATATATATATATATATATATATATATATATATATATATATATATATATATATATATATATACATATATATATATACATATACATATATATGTAAATACATATACAGTATATGTATATATATATATATATATATATATATATATATATATATATAAAAGAAAGTCACAGGATTAAAGCAAATAAAAAAGAAAGACACGGGAATAAAAGCTAATAAAAAAAACAGTTAATAAAATCGTCTGTGGGAGAGAGAATACAAAATACGTCATCACGGTGAAAGGGTTAACTTCCGGCTTCCCCCCCTCCCCCCTCCCTTCCGGTGGTGGGGTCGGCAGCGCGTGCGTCCCCAATCATCCTGACACGGGTTCGTCCCCTGTGTTTTCAGAGGTTTAGGCTTACACGAGTTGCTGGTTCCCTCGATGACATGTTTACAGGCTCGTTCTCTCTCTCTCTCTCTCTCTCTCTCTCTCTCTCTCTCTCTCTCTCTCTCTCTCTCTCTCACACACACACACACACACACACACACACACACACACAGCCACTCCAACAGCACAAATTTCCACATACCCTTCTCAACCCACATTCAAATTATTACTACTGTTACTACTACTACTACTAATAATAATAATAATAATGAATATGATCGAAATCTTTCCCAACGACACCATATGTAGTTAAATTAAAATGTTTTTGCTTCACCCCTGACTGTCTGAGCAAACCCGTCGACCACAGGTAAATAACAGGTTAAAACACAGTACATATAACGTGTGGGAAACAGGCACCCCTTTTGGTAGACAGAAGCTAGCCAGGATTAGGGTTTTTCCGAGGGCAAGGTGTAAGAGGAAGTTTGACGCCTGGGTGGATGCCGCAGATGCTTCGTGTGTGCTCCTCGTCAGTGCCAGGGTTAATTCGGATCTTAACTCACGATTATGGCTCACAGAACTTCACGACACCACGAATCCACGACTTACGGTAGTATTAAAGTTATGGGGGTGATTCAGTGACGTTAGATTACACACACACACACACACACACACACACACACACTCCCTCTCTCTCACATACACACACACACCTTCTCTCTCTCTCTCTTACACACACACACACATTCTCTCTCTCTCTCTTACACACACACACACATTCTCTCTCTCTCTCTTACACACACACACACACACAAGCCGGCCGCTGTAATTCATTCACTAATTCAGTCAGTCCATTCCTCATCTTTCCTCTTCCTTCCCGATTTAATTTCCTCCCTCCCTCCCTTCTCTCCTTGCTTCCCACCCTCCCTCACCCCTTCTCCTTTCCTCCTTCCTTCTCCCTCTCCTACCCTATTCGCCATCCCTCCCTCTTTCTCTCTCCCATCCCCTCCTCGTCTCCCCCTCCCTTCCCTCTTCCCCTACCTCTCCCCTCCCTCCTCTTTTTCTCCTATCAACCCCTTCCTCTCCTTCCCTTCCTCTTCCCTCCTCCACTTCCTTGTTCTTCCTCTCTCTCTCTCTCTCTCTCTCTCTCTCTCCTATCCTATCCTTCCTTGTCCAAGCAAGTCCCCTTTCTCTTCCCCCACCTTCCCTCTCCTTCTCCCCCATCCTCCCTCCCTCCCCTCCCTCATCCTCTCTCCCTCCCCTCCCTCTCCTTCTCCCCCATCCTCCCTCCCTCCCCTTCTCCCCCATCCTCCCTCCCTCCCCTCCCTCTCCTTCTCCCCCATCCTCCCTCCCTCCCCTCCCCTCCCTCACTTCCGGCCCCTCCCTTTCATTAACAGATCGGGAGTGAGATAAACGATAAAAAAATATAATAAAGATAAACACAACAGTAAAGTCATAACGCAAATTCTCATGTTTTCAATTGTTTCTTTATTTCCGATCCTTATATTCACTTTAGGAGACTTTACTACATGCTATGAGTGGATGGCTTCTCTCTTAAGTTTTCAGTTCTTTATTTACGATCGTTATATTCACTTTAGGAGACTTTACTACATGCTATGAGTGGATGGCTTCTCTCTGGTTTCCAATTCTGTTTATTTTCGATCGCTATATTCACTTTTACGAGACTTTACTACATGCTATGAGTGGATGGCTTCTCTTAAGTTTTCAGTTCTTTATTTACGATCGTTATATTCACTTTAGGAGACTTTACTACATGCTATGAGTGGATGGCTTCTCTCTGGTTTCCAATTCTGTTTATTTTCGACCGCTATATTCACTTTAGGAGACTACTACATGCTATGAGCGGATGGCTTCACTCTTAAGTTTTCAGTTCTTTATTTACGATCGTTATATTCACTTTATGAGACTTTACTACATCCAATGAGTGGATGGCTTCTCTCCTAAGTTTTCAATTGTTTCTTTATTTCCGATCGCTATATGAACTTTAGGAGACTTTACTACATGCAATGAGTGGATGGCTTCTTTCTAGTTTTCAGTTGCTTATTTCCGATCGCTATATTCACTTTAAGAGACTTTACTACATGCTATGAGTGGATGGCTTTACTGTCTGGCTATACAAACGTCCCTCAGCTCCCTCCCTGTCCCCCAAAAGGAGGATGGTGGACTGCAGAGGTGTAAATTGCAGCCAGCAGTCCACTGGGTTCACACTAACAGAAATAAACCTAAAACACAATACAGACAAACACAATTCAAACAATAAAACACAATACCCCCCCAAACCATCATTACAAGGAAGGTCATAAAAATAATATTGTTTGGAGGCTGCATGTGTGAAAGAAATAAGTGTGTGTGTGTGTGTGTGTGTGTGTGTGTGTGTGTGTGTGTGTGTGTGTGTAAGTACTTCTCTCACTGTATACAATTTAATGGCTTTAGTAGGGATGATATACCTATGATAAAAAATAATCAAATATTGTGGAAGATGAGGAAAATCTCTCTCTCTCTCTCTCTCTCTCTCTCTCTCTCTCTCTATCTATCTATCTATCTATCTATCTCTCTCTCTCTCTCTCTCATGCACACAAACACACACGCTGCCACAAGCACAAATAAACTGACGCTTTACTCATACACACACACACACACACACACACACACACACACACACACACACACACACATACGCACTTACACACACACACACACACACACACACACACACACACATTCATGGACAAGGAAATAGCTCCCTCACACGAACGCTTAATCTAAAAGCATATACACACGAGAAAAAAAATTCCCTCTCTCTCTCTCTCTCTCTCTCTCTCTCCCTCTAAATATCCTCACCATCAAAGCGAAAAATAATTAATACACTAAATACGAAAAAAAATAATTAATTAATGCCTTCAATAGGGAAAATAAAAGTACCTAATATAAAAAAAAAGAATTGTAAAGTCAGTATATAATCATGCCATGAATAATAATAATAGAACGACAATAATAATGATAATAATAATGACAATAATAATAATAATAATAAAAATTAAAGGAATAGTAAAGTCGATATACAATCATGCCATAAATAATACTAACAGGAAGAACGACAATAATAATAATGATAATAATAATAATAATAATAATAATAATAATAATATACACTCACATATAGCCAATCCAAGTCACTCTCCTTCATGCACTCCCTCACCCATAGCTTTCTAAATTACATATGGTTCTCAGGCTTCCCCTCCGCCTTCTCCCACCCTTTTAAGATATCTGGTTATCCTTGTCACATTTTTTTCCCAGCGGGAAATAATGCCAAATCATTCTGTTAACGTGTGCGTAGGCTAGATATCCTTGTAACACATGCACATGAACACACACACACACACATTCGCACATACATGCATACACATACACAAACATGCATACATACACACACATACATACCTGCATAGCCTACAGATAAAGATATGCATACATACACACACACATACATACATGCATACACATACACACATGCATCCATACACACACACACACACACACACGCACTTACGAAGACACACTTTCTCATACACGTCAAGGTTCTGAACAACAGTATTGACTGATAATAATAATAATAATAATAATAATAATAATAATAATAATAATAATAATAATAACAGCAATAATAATAATAGTAGTAGTAATAATAATACCACCACAACTACCGGTACTACTACTACTACTATTACCACTACTACTACAACTACTACTATTACTACCACTTCTACTACTACTACTACTACTATCATTTTCCCATATATATTAAAATTTTTGAAACACCCTGTAGAGGCCACAAAAATTCTCACACGTGTATAGAATCGCCAGGTAAAATTAATTAGTCTAAAAGCACGTCCTTGGGCTGAAGAGGAGAGAGAGAGAGAGAGAGAAGAGGAGAGGGAGGAAGGGGAGGGGAGAAGAGAACGGGTGAGAGAAGGAGGGAAAGGGAGAGAGAGAGACAGAGAGAGAGAGAGGAGGCAAGGCAGGGAGGAGGGAGGAAGGTTAGGGAGTGGATTAATCACAGGGGGAGGGAGGGGGAGGGAGGGGGAGAGAGAGAGAATGAGGGAAGAGGGAGAGAAGAAGAGGGTGGATAAACACACACACACACACACACACACACACACACTAAGAGGAGGGGGGGAGGAGACGAGACGAGTAAAGGATGAGGGAGGGAGGGAGGGAGGGAGGGAGGGAGGAAGGAAGGGAGGGAGAGAGGGAGGAAAGGGGGGGAGGGGGAGACGTGTGGCCATGGGCGTGTTCACGTAAGGTTAAAAGTTCACTGCCGCCTACATACCCCCCCCCCGTGTGTGTGTGTGTGTGTGTGTGAGGGGGCTAATTTCTCTTGTCATTCTCTTCAACTTAATCTCTCTCTCTCTCTCTCTCTCTCTCTCTCTCTCTCTCCCTGACACTGGGAAGCTCTGTTCTGAGGTTCTTAATGCTTCCTCACACACACACACACACACACACAGGAAAGTTAAAAAGCAAAGGAGGAGGAACAGAAGGAAGATGAAGTACAGTGTGTGTGTGTGTGTGTGTGTGTGTGTGTGTGTGTGTGTGTGTGTGTGTGTGTGTGTGTGTGTGTACTGAGGACTTGCGTTTGCCTGACGGGCCCGATCTCATCTCCACTGCATCTCCCAAACGAAAGACGAGTACCAAATCACCGGAGCCACCGATTCTCCACCTCGCAATAAAATGTTTCCAGATTTTTCTCCCCTTTCTCCCCCTTCCTACCTCGTTTATCTCCCCTTCCCTTCCTCCCCTCCCTCCATTCTTCCTCTCCCTTCTTCCTCCTATCCCTCCCCTAGTCATTTTATTTTTCCTTTCCCCTCCCTTCATCGCCCTGTTTTCACTGTCCCCCACTACCCTTCATTTTTCTCCCCTCCCTCTTCCCTCCCCTCCCCCACTCTGTGTCCCGAATTTCTCTCCCCTCCCCAATATTTCCCTTCCCTCCCCCTCCGTCTCTCCACTCCCCTCCCCTTCCCTGCATAGGCCTATTTCCTTACCCCTTCTCGCTCATATATCCCTTTCATTTCCTTCCTCCCTCCCTCTCCTACTCCTCCCTCCCCTCCTCCCTTTCTTCCACACCCTCCCCTTTACTCTCCCCTCTCCTGTCTCCCCTTCTGTTCTCCCCTCTCCCTATTCCAACCCCACACCCCTTTCCTCTCCCTCCATTCCTCCCTTATTTCCTCCAATCTTCTCTCCTCCCCCCACTGCCACCCTTTATCCTCCCTTCCCCTGCATCTCCTCCCCTTCTTTCTCCCTCTATTTCCCTCCCCCGTTCTACTCCCTCGTCATACTCCCCTTCCCTCTCTCTTCTTCTCCCTTCCTCTCTTACCCCCTTCCACTGTTTCCCCCTCCCTTCCCCTTACTCTTTTCCTCTCCCCTCCCCCCTCGCCTACACCTGCATCTCTCCCCCCTCCCCCCCTCGTCTACCCTACGGCTTCCCCTCCCCCTCCCCCTCCCCCTCCCTCGCCCACACTGCTCCTCTGATGGTCACACTTTCACCTCTGCTCGGGGACAGCTGTGTGTGTGTGTGTGTGTGTGTGTGTGTGTGTGTGTGTGTGTGTGTGTGTGTGTGTGTGTGTGTGTGATCACCTCTGCTCGGGGACAGCTGTGTGTGTGTGTGTGTGTGTGTGTGATCACCTCTGCTCGGGGACAGCTGTGTGTGTGTGTGTGTGTGTGTGTGTGTGTGTGTGTGTGTGTGTGTGTGTGTGTGTGTGTGTGTGTGTGTGCGTGATCACCTCTGCTCGGGGACAGCTCTGTGTGTGTGTGTGTGTGTGTGTGTGTGTGTGTGTGTGTGTGTGTGTGTGCGTGATCACCTCTGCTCGGGGACAGCTGTGTGTGTGTGTGTGTGTGTGTGTGTGTGTGTGTGTGTGTGTGTGTGTGTGTGTGTGTGTGTGTGTGTGTGTGTGTGTGTGTGTGTGTGTGTGTGTGTGTGTGTGTGCGTGATCACCTCTGCTCGGGGACAGCTGTGTGTGTGTGTGTGTGTGTGTGTGTGATATACATACATAAATAGACAGGTCAGCTATAAACGAGATAAAAACAAAATATTATCATTTATTAAAAACAATAATAAAAATAATAATAAGAAGAAAAAAAAAGGAGGAGGAGGAGGAGGAGGAGGAGAAGACGAAGAAGAAGAAGAAGAAGGAGGAGGAGGAGGAGGAGGAGGAAGAGATGTATTCCTTGCATACCATGATAAATATCCATAATCCCTCTCAGTTTTCATCTAATGGCCAAGTGTAGTCAGATTGGAGACCTGATATGACTAGTAACCAAGGAGACTCATTCCTACCTTATCAAATTTCATGTACGACTTAGTATTCAAGTTGTGAGTGGCACAGTTCCGACACACACGCACGCGCACACACACACACAAACATACACACACACATACATATCACCACAAACAAACAAACACACACACACACACACACACACACACACACACACACACACACACACACACTGGCTTACGTCCCATATCCACGCACACCTTCCCTCTTCACCACAACTGCTTACCTTTCCTTATTCTTACTATCTCCACAGGACTTTACGCATTTCATAAAACATCCTTCAGAGAGAGAGAGAGAGAGAGAGAGAAACACACTAATCAACCTTTCTGTGCAATTACCTCCTTTATTACGGTCCATTTTTATTAATAAGGTTATCGTATTTAGTTTAGTAATATTCCCGTTGAAAAGGAAGTCAATATTTGCTTTATGTTTGGCGGGGGACAGGGTGACGTGGAGGCGATTTGTTTGTGGCCACCCCGTATAAGGGATTAAGGTGTCAGGCAACAGATAGATAGACAGATGTTTGGAGCATTGCGGTGTGGATGTGGATGTGATAGGAAGCGTTAGGAGAAACACACTGAGGTGGTTTGGCCATGTGGAGAGGATGGAGAGCGAGAGACTGACGAGGAGAGTGTATGTGCGTGAAGTGGAGGGGGGAAAGGGAGGGGAAGGCGAAGGATGAGATGGAGGGATGGAGTGGAGAGGTGTTTGAGAGAGGGGGGTGTGAGCTGGAAGCAGGGCAGTGAAATGGCGGAGGACAGGGTGACATGGAGGCGATTTGTTTGTGGCCACCCATTACAGGATTAAGGCGTCTGGCAATAGATAAACAGACAGACGTTAGACTTTGTGGGGGGGAGGGAGACTAATACTGTTGTTGTTTTTGTTGCTGCTGTTGCTGTTCTCAGGATAATCTGAAACGCGAGCCTTGTAGACTGCAGGCTGAAATTGTCCTAATCCCGCATTTCATCACCCTTGCTTTGAGAGGCAGTGAGAAAGTGGAGGGATGTTTGCATAACCGGGCAGAACCGCCTGGATTATGTCAATGCCACGACGTGAAGGCGTCCAGCGGTATTCTCGTCGGTTAATGAAGCTCCCTAACACCTTCTCCTAAGCGAATCATTTTACTTATTACATCTTCCCGTCCACCTCTATTCACATCATTACAATATGGCCATACTCTGCATCAACAACGTACAAAAGGATATTAACCTGCCATATCCATAAATAAATGATGAAGCTCCCTAACACCTTTTCCTAAGTGAATTATTTTACTTACCGGTATTACATCTTCCTGTCCACCTCTGTACTATTTACATCATTATAACATCGCCATACTCCGCATCAACAACGTACAAAAGGATATTAACTAGCCATATCCATGAATAAATCGCTAAGGAAGAGGTGTTAGGGAGCTAAGCGAAGGAATGAAGCTTGTTTTAGAGTTTAGTGATCGGAGGGAGAAGGAGACCGAGAAATATTGGAGGATACGAAAGGATATACACAGACTCGTATTCCCGTCGGTTAAGGAAGCTCCGTAACACCTCTTCCTTAGCGATTTATTTTTGGATATGGGTGGCTATTATCCTTCTGTGTGGTATTTATCCAGATTATGTCAATATTGGAAGGATTTATGTTATACAGAAGAGGACAGAACGGTGTAATAAGCAAAATAAATCGCTTAGAAACAGGTGTTAGGGAGAGACAAGAATTCGGACGTGTACATGAGACTGGGGATGACTGGAAGACGAAGGAGAGGTGGGCCAAGGGCGAGGAGGAGACCGAGGACGAGAATGTGTATGTAGTGAGGATGTAGGGAGATGTAGACCAAGATCAAGGCTGGAGAGTGAAAGGCCATGTGGTATACGGTACCGGTGTGTGCCAGGAGGTGGCTGGGAGGAGAGGCAGACCGAGAATGAGGTGAAAGGACAGGTATTAATATCTGAGAAAGAGTGGATGGCTGGAAGGAGAGGTAGACCAAGAATGAGATGGAGTGGATGGTTGGAAGGAGAGGTAGACTAAGAATGAGGTGGAGTGGATGGATGGGTGGATGGATGGTTGGAAGGAGAGGTAGACTAAGAATGAGGTGGAGTGGATGGATGGATGAATGGATGGTCGTTTGGCCAAGGGAGTGAAAATGCAGAGTGAAAGTGAATGTGGATAGTTTCAGAGAAGGCATACCACGAACTGTGTAGAAGGAGAGAAAAGAACGACTCTCTCTCTCTCTCTCTCTCTCAACTAGGCATTCACTTCTGCTGATCTTTGAGCTTATACCAAACTCTCTCTCTTTCTCTCTCTCTCTCTCTCTCTCTCTCTCTCTCTCTCTCTCTCTCTCTCAACTAGGCATTCACTTCTGCTGATCTTTGAGCTTATACCAAACTCTCTCTCTCTCTCTCTCTCTCTCTCTCTCTCTCTCTCCCTTGGCACAGCATCAGGGCCGCACCAACTCCTCTTATCACTGTTGTTTCTGCGGCCACACTCCTCTGGATATTTTCTTCTATTATTTCAATGCTGGAGTTTGACTGAACCCTTTTAAGTTACCGGTACGCGCTGCCTATTTTCTTGTTCTTCTTACACACACACACACACACACACACACACACACACACACACACACACACACACACACAGATAGGAAGATAATTGGGAAAATACATCACGAAAGATACAAAAGAAAGATAGATACACAGATAGATAGGTGGATAAAATACTGACACGAAGGAATCGACAGACAGACAGACAGATAGACACTGATGGAGATAGATGTAGATAGACATACATACTGACAGACAGACAGACTGATAGATAGATAGATGGATACATAGATTGACGGATAGATAGACAGATATAGGTAGATAGACAGATAGAGAGACAGACTGACGGACAGACAGGTAGGGATAGGTAGGTAGGTAGGTATAGATAGATAGACAGATAGATAGACAGACATAGACAGACTGATGCATAAATAGATAGAAAGTTATGTAGATAGATAGGTACGGTAGGTAGGTAGGTAGAGATAGACAGATGGGTAGATAGACAGAGAAAGACAGATAGATAGACAGACAGAAACAGACAAACAGATAGACAGGGTAGGCTCCGAGGCTCTTAGATATGATGAATAGTATAAATAATAAAAAGAATCTGTCAGTTCAAGTGGAGGGAGTCAAGTGGGCGAGAGAGAGAGAGAGAGAGAGAGAGAGAGAGAGAGAGAGAACCATACATCACCACATACGTAACTCCGCCTACTTACAAACATCACCACGTAAGTAAATCCTTCCTTCCCTACTTACAGGCACTTTCAATAGACATGACCCACCTACTGACAATCATCCGTAAGTACCCGGTACATCCTACCTACTTACAAATCTTCGTAAGTAAATATACCTTCAATATAATCTTCCCTATACTCCTCTCACCTCAACTTGGCTCAGATTTTCGTCGTATTGCAGCTTATTTCACGTCGCTCAGTTTAAAAGACAATGCAACGGCTCTACATCCTTCCCATAGCACTTCTTCGTGACTAGCATTCATTCGCGTCAATATACCGTTACGACTGAGCAATGAAGTTGGAGTGAAGGCAATTTCACGGCGATTAAAACTGAACCAAGCGTAAGTAAATGCTACCTACTTACACTCCCCGTAAGTACCACCCATACAAGGTCAATAAAGGAATAAAGGGTACTAACACCACCGTAAGTACCACCCACACAAGGTCAATAAAGCCTACTAACACAAGTAAGTACTAACACTCCCGTAAGTACCACCCACACACAGTCAATAAAGCCTACTAACACCCCCGTAAGTACCACCAACACTAGGTCAATAATGCATACTAACACCCCCGTAAGTACCACCCACACAAGGTCAATAAAGCCTACTAACACAAGTAAGTACTAACACTCCCGTAAGTACCACCCACACACAGTCAATAAAGCCTACTAACACCCCCGTAAGTACCACCAACACTAGGTCAATAATGCATACTAACACCCCCGAAAGTACCACCCACACAAGGTCAATAAAGCCTACTAACACCACCGTAAGTACCACCCAGTCAATAAAGCCTACTAACACCTGTAAGTACTAACACTCCCGTAAGTACCACCCACACAAAAGGTCAATAAAGCCTACTAACACCTGTAAGTACTAACACTCCCGTAAGTACCACCCACACAAAAGGTCAATAAAGCCTACTAACACCCCCGCAAGTACTATACAAGGTCAATAAAGCCTACTAACACCCCCGTAAGTACACCTACACCCTACTTCCACCCATACTTCCAGGCCTAATCCACCCAGCAACCCGGATTTAAGCTGTGTGGGGCTGGATATGGTCAGGTTCCTATATACGGGTTGAGTAAGGTGGGGTGGAGTAATAAGCTAGGGATAGTGGAGAGCAGGAAGGTTTAGAGGAGGAGGAGGAGGAGGAGGAGGAGGAGAGGGATTTAACTGAGAAGGAGGAGGAGGAAGGAAGAAGGGAGAAGGGAGGAAGAAGGAAGGAAGAATGGAAGACATGAAAGGATGGGAAAGAAATGAATAGTTAGTGACAAACGGAACTATAATTTGAGAGAGAGAGAGAGAGAGAGAGAGAGAGAGAGAGAGAGAGAGAGAGAGAGAAGGTTACAGTACACCCAGACTACACACCACCTGTTCACTCTCACCACATACACCTACCCTTCCAACACAAGGGGATATATACCCACAAAATAATAATAGTAATAATAATAATAATAATTCGTTATCCCTGGGAGCGAGCGATGAGTTTTGAAATAATTCGTAAAAGTGAAACAGTGTCCATTTAGTACCATTGGCAGTCCAGAATACTTTGTACGGGTGTCATATTTTATCGTACTACAAGGGTGACGAATGTGTGTGTGTGTGTGTGTGTGTGTGTGTGTGTGTGTGTGTGTGTGTGTGTGTGTGTGTAACCTTGCCTACAATAGTTCGCTTAGTATTTCACCGCCTATACTTCTCACTTTCCTCCGCTGGCCATTATTCTTCTCACTTTCCTCTGCTTGCTACTTTCTCCTCTCACTTTCCTCTGCTGCCTGTCTCTCTTCTCACTTTCCTTTGCTGCCTACTTCTCTCCTCACTTTCCTCTGCTGGCTACTTCTCTCACTTTCCTCTGCTGGCTACTATTTCTATGCTGAGAGAGGCTTGGTATGTTTCTCTGGCCGTAGATGATTCTGATATGATGCGTCAGGGAGGAAAGTGACGGACATGCCCTACATAGGCGAGTGTGAAGGAGAGAGAGAGAGGTTTGGTATGCTTCTCTGGCCATAGGTAATTCTCTCTATGATGCGTCAGGAAGGATTGTTCTTTTTTTATGCATGGAAGAAAGAACCAAAGGCCAGAAGCAAGCAACTGTTCCAAGAAAAAATAAATAAATAACAAAATGACAACAGACACGCACTAAATATAAACCAGAATGAGGATAAGTGGGTTACATTTTCCTGCCAATAAAATCCAGATAATCCTCTTTGATATGATGCGTCAGGGAGGAAAGTGACTGACAGGCTTTAGGTGTGAAATGGAGAGGGATTTACTGTATCTGTCTACTAAAGTCTCTCTCTGATATGATGCGTCAGGGAGAAAGTGACTGACAGGCTTTAGGTGTGATGTGGAGAAGGATTCACTGTTTCTCTATCTACTGATGTCTCTCTGCTATGATGCGTAAGGGAGGAAAGTGACTGACAGGCTTTAGGTGTGATGTGGAGAAAGATTTACTGTTTGTCTACTAATGTCTCTTTGATATGATGCGTAAGGGAGGAAAGTGACTGACAGGCTTTAGGTGTGATGTGGAGAAGGATTCACTGTTTCTCTGTCTACTGATGTCTTTCTTTGATATGATGCGTTAGGGAGGAAGACAAGAGGCATGCTATATTTGCCTATTCATGACTCTCTTTGATATGATGCGTCAGGGAGGATGATTAGAGGCATGCCATATATATTTCTCTGTCTACTGCTGTCTCTCTTTGATATGATGCTTGAGGGAGGAAGGTGATGGACAGGGGGTAGGTGTGAAGAGAGAGGCATGCTATTCTCCTGTCCATGCTTCTCTTTGGTATGATGCGTCAGGAAGATAAGAGGTACCGGTATGCCTGAAGTGTGAAGTGGAGAGAGGCTTGATATGTTTCTCTGCTTAGGCTATAATATCTTTGTCTTTTATATGATACGTTAGAAAGGAATATGACGGATATGCTCTAAACGTGAAATGGAGAGAGGCTTCCTATATTTCTGCCTCTATCTATCAATTGCCAGACGCCTTAATCCCGTAAGGGGTGGCCAGAAACAAATCGCCTCCATGTCGCTCTGTCTCCCCGCCATTTCACTGCCCATAAATAATTCTCTCTCATATGATGCGTTGGGCTGGAATATGACGGATATGCTCTAAACGTGAAACAGTGAAAGGCATGGTATATTTCTTTGCACATAAATGATTCTCTCTGATATGATGCGTAAGGAAGGGAAGTGACAGTATGCTCTGTGAAATAGAGAGAGACATGGTATACGGTACTCCTTTGCCCATAAATAATTCTCTCTGATATAATGCGCTGGACAGGAAAGTGAAGTTCATTCCTTAAGCATATATAAGACGCAGTAAAGCAGAACGTGAACCCTGTTGATACTCCGCAGTGGCTCCACACATCCGCGCTTTATTTTACCCCCACAATAGGAAAAACCCATGTTCGATTCTCCCGCCGGTCAGACTGGTGGATTCAGCTGGTTTTCCCCTTGTCCCTACTCACCCAACGGCACAAATGGGGAAATGGCTGGACCGAAACTAAAGGAGAATATTCTTGGCGATGATTAGGACTGGAATAATTAGTGGAAATTAACTGTCTGCCTAAATAACCTTCCTGTGGTAAATAAACAACAATTTAAATCTTTTCTGTATCTGATGCGGTGTCAAATAATAATAATAATAATAATGATAATAATAATAATAATAACAGTAATAATTATAAATAAAATCATAACAATAATAATAAAAATAAAATATATAATACCGTAATAATAATAATAATAATAATAATAATAATAATAATAATAATAACAATAATAAAATAATAATAATAATAATAATAATAATAATATTAATAATAACAATAATAATCCATTCATCCATCATCCAATCCTACATTGCCCCATGAGGAGCGTAGGAGCCCGGGGCTAGGCAGTTGGTCCCGACATATAAGATGAGAGTGAAATAATAATAATAATAATGATAATAATAATAATAATAATAATAATAATAATAAAAATAATAGTAATAAACACAAACCTATCATCCTGCCAAACATACTATTATTTGAATGTAAAAATAATTAACGCCTCAGCCTAAATACAGTACGATAACTTCTGCTTTTCCTCCTCCCTCTCCTCTTCTTCCTCCTCCTCCTCTTCTTCCCCTGCTACCCTCACACTTCATCCATCTTACAACTTTGAGACTTAAGAAATTAATCAGTGTAATGTGAGTGTGTGTGTGTGTGTGTGTGTGTGTGTGTGTGTGTGTGTGTGTGTGTGTGTGTGTGTGTGTGTACTGTATATGTGTGTGTGTGTGTGTGTGTGTGTGTGTGTGTGTGTGTGTGTGTGTGTGTGTGTGTGTGTGTGTGTGTGTGTGTGTGTGTGTGTGTGTGTGTGTGTGCCAACCCCTGACGATTTTATTCAGTGTAGGACTTACTGACGATTCCACAAGTAGCATAAAACCGTATGACACCAGCAAAAACAAACCAAAAAGAATGCTACCCGGATTTACACAGGAGTTTAATATTCTCCAGTGTCTACAACTACTACCCGTCTCCTCTACGGTATGCACGCTGCGTCCACACCAACACCTGCGGTCCACGAAGGTCTTGGAAAGCTTAATTAACTCGTATGATAGCGTAAAATACCTGGACAGTCAGACGCCGCTTTGGATTTTAAATAATTCTTGCTGCCAACGGATCTTTTAAAATTAACGAACGGAGATTTTGAAATACGAACAGATAAAAATAACGAACGGAGTTTTTCAATTACCGTACGAACAGATCTTTTAAAATTAACGAACAGAGATTTTGGAGTATGAACGGATATTGTAAAATTAACGAACAGAGATTTTGAACTATGAACTGATCTTTTAAAATTAACGAACAGAGATTTTGAACTATGAACGGATCTTTTAAAATTAACGAACAGAGATTTTGAAATATGAACTAATCTTTTAAAATTAACGAACGGAGATTTTGAAATATGAACAGATCTTTTAAAATTAACGAACAGAGATTATGAAATATGAAAGGATCTTTGAAAATTAACGAACGGAGATTTTGGAGTATGAATGGATCTTTTAAAATTAACGAACTGAGATTTTGAAATATAAATGGATCTTGTAAAATTAACGAACTGATTCTGAAATATGAACAGATAAAAATAACGAACAGAGATTTAGAATTACCGTATGAACAATCTTTTAAAATTAACGAACGGAGATTTTGAAATATGAACAGAAAAATAACGAACAGAGATTTTGAATTACCGTATGAACAGATTTTGTAAAATTAACGAACACAGATTTTGAACTATGAGCAGATCTTGTAAAATTAACGAACACAGATTTTGAACTATGAGCAGATCTTGTAAAATTAACGAACAGAGATTTTGAAATATGAACGGATCTTGTAAAATTAACGAACACAGATTTTGAAATATGAACAGAAAGGTCAAATTTAAACACCCGAAAAAAAAAAAAGTATACCTAAAACTCATACGTGCTAGTAACGTGTTTTAAAAGATTTGAATTTGAATGGATCAGAGCCAGACCGGTAATCTCATCCGTTACGAAAGCTCCCTGATACCGTTTCCTAAGCGATTTATTTTGCTTATTACACCTTACTATCCAAGCCTGTAAAAAATCCTTCTAATACCCGGTACCACCACAGTCTGCAACAATAACGTGCAATGGGATATTAACCAGCCAAATCCAAAATAAATCGCTAAGGAAGAGGAGTTAGGGAGCTTCCTTACCCGACGAGAGAGTCCCAGTGTCGAGCAAACCCCTTCAACCCGACGATGTATGTATATTCAGGTGCTGAGGAAAAAAAATAAATCGCTACGAAAGAGGGGTTAGGGAGTCTCCTTACACACTGATGTTTATTTACTTCCTGCAGCTGCCACGCCATGTTATTCAGCTGCAGGTAAAAAAAAAAATAAATCGCTAAGGAGAATGGGTTAAGTAGCCTTGGTAGCGAAAAATCCTGTAAAAACGTGGCTATAGATTACGTGGGCGGATTACCGGGGATTAACGCATTGGTCCAGCCGGATTTACACATACCTGACTGGGAAGATTCGTACACATATACAGGTTACACACACACACACACACACACACACAAATTGGCTACACACATACGCAGGTTACATACACAGGCTATACACACACATGGTTATACAGATACACACATACACAGGTTACCGTACATACATATACACACGTACACAGGTTACATACACAGGCTACATAAATATACACATACACAGGTTACATACACAGGCTATACACACACATGGTTATACAGATACACACGTACACAGGTTACCGTACATACAGATAGGCTACACAGGTTACACTACATAAATATACACATACGCAGGTTACATACACACGTACACAGGCTACACACACACATATACACAGGTTACATACACACACGTACACAGGTCACATACTCGTACAGATACACACGTACACAGGCTAACTAGCTACACGTACACAGATCAAGACCCTGACACAGATGACACACATACCACTACACACATACAGACTCATCCATACCTCTCTCTCTCTCTCTCTCTCTCTCTCTAAAATGAAAAATCCCGACAAATATCCAGCTTCCTTTAGGTGCGCAGTCTTGGCACAATCTGGGAGGCGACTTATTCTTTTTACTTATTTTAGAGACAATGTAATTCCTGTTCCTTAGCGACTTAATCTACGTATAGCAGACGATAACAGAGAGAGAGAGAGAGAGAGAGAGATTTAATCTACGTACAGCACGGCCCGTATTTTCGTCGGCTGAAGAAACTCCCTAACACCTTTTCCTAACCGATTTATTTTGCTTGTGACTCGTGTTGCTTGGAGTTAGAGAGGTGGGGTGTAGCCTTAAGTAACCTCTATACTAATAAGAAAACCCAATTATAACTCAGTAAATGCCTTTATTGTTGGGATAAATAAATAAAACAGTTATAAAGTAAAGAGGTCATATTTAACAAAGATGTGTTGGGGTATTTAATATTCGTCAAATGTAAATAAATATGAAAGTAAAGATAAATAGCTAATAAAGATAAACTAAGGGATACTGTCTAATTATAGCCTACACACACACACACACACACACACACACACACACACACACACACACACACACACGCACACATACACACACACGCATACAGACAGTTATAGCCAGATTATACTATCATAACAGAGAGAGAGAGACAGAGAGAGAGAGAGTGAGAATAACTAAGAAATGAAACGGAAATTACAACGGTGCTAAAAAAAAAATGAAGAGTAGGAGAGAGAGAGAGAGAGAGCAACGCGAGGTATTTCCCTTAAGGAGGATGGTGGTGGACTACAGGAAAGGAGCAACATCAGCCTGCAGTCCACTGGGTTCACGTTCACCTGAGCCTCGTACACTACAATAATGGCTGTGTGTGTGTGTGTGTGTGTGTGTGTGTGTGTGTGGTTGGCATTATATCCTCTCTAACTCTCGATATTTTATTTTCAAAGACACAGGTGTTTGGAGTGTGTGTGAGGGACGTGGTGGGGAGGGGGGAGGGAGACCGAGGATGAGGTGGAGAGTTGGAGGGGGAAGGGCGACCAAGGATGAGGTGGAGAGCTGGAAGGGGAAGGGAGACCAAGGATGAGGTGGAGAGCTGGAGGGGGAAGGGCGACCAAGGATGAGGTGGAGAGTGGAAGGGGAAGGGAGACCAAGGATGAGGTGGAGAGTTGGAGGGGGAAGGGCGACCAAGGATGAGGTGGAGAGTGGAAGGGGCATGGGAGACCAAGGATGAGGTGGACAGGAGGGGTAGGGGAGACGAAGGAGGTGGAGTGAGGGAGAGAGAAGAGGGAGACGGAGGATGAGATGGAGGGATGGGGTGGAGAGGCAGGCTATGAGAGAGATGATGTGAGTTGGAGACCGGGCAGCCTGATGGTGGAAGCGAGAATGATACGAAGGCAAATCGTCCGTGGGCACCCCTTCCAGGATTAAGGTGTGCGCCGCGACTATAGATTACGATGCTAATAACGAAGAAGTGCTATGGCGAAGATGTACTGTAGAGCCGTAGCATTACCTTTATCTGCCACTGAGCTACGTGAAATAAGCTGCAAAAGGACGAAAATCAAGACCAGGATAAGGTGAACAAATTATAGTCACGAAGAAGTGCTATGGATAAGATGTAGAATTTTTAGTAGTCTTATTCTGCCACTGAGCTACGGGATATAGTTACAAAATAGTCACGAAGAAGAGCTACGGAAAGGATGTAGAGCCTTAGTATTGTCTTTTTCTGCCACTGAGCTACGTAAAAATAAAACAGTTGCAAAATAGTCACGAAGAAGTGCTACGGAAAGGATGTAGGGCCTTAGTATTGTCTTCTTCTGCCAATGACCTACGTGAAATAAGCTGCAAATGGACGAAAATCTGAGCCAACTTAAAGTGAAGGGAATATCGGCTACACTGCGACGCTAGAGGCTTGGATCAATGGGTTGGTGGCTATCTCTGCGGTGTGTGTGTGTGTGTGTGTGTGTGTGTGTGTGTGTGTGTGTGTGTGTGTGTGTGTGTGTGTGTGTGTGTGTGTGTGTTTGTTTAACCTAGACTAGCACAGACCACCACTTATAGAGCAGGTGTGTGTGTGTGTGTGTGTGTGTGTGTGTGTGTGTGTGTGTGTGTGTGTGTGTGTGTGTTTAACCTAGACTAGCACAGACTACACC
>NC_136957.1:35983245-36018245 GCF_032717465.1 Coenobita brevimanus | reverse complement strand
AGAGAGAGAGAGAGAGGGGGGGGGGTAACAGCAGCCTAAGTGAAGTGATTGTGTGTGTGTGTGTGTGTGTGTGTGTGTGTGTGTGTGTGTGTGTGTGTGTGTGTGAGAGAGAGAGAGAGAGAGAGAGGAGGAAAAGTGGTGACTGTGTGTGTGTGTGTGTGTGTGTGTGTGTGTGTGTGTGTGTGTGTGTGTGTGTGAGAGAGAGAGAGAGAGAGAGAGAGGGTAGCAGAGTAGCCTAAGTGAAGTGATTGTGTGTGTGTGTGTGTGTGTGTGTGTGTGTGTGTGTGTGTCTGTGAGAGAGAGAGAGAGAGAGAGAGAGAGAGAGAGAGAGAGAGAGAGAGAGAGAGAGAGAGGAGTAAGACAAGAGTGAGACCACTAGAGATTAGCTGAGTGAATTAGACTAGCCTTGGTAAGTGAAGGAGAGAAGGAAGGAGGGAAGGAGGAATGGAAGGAAAAAAGGAAGGAAGGAAGGAAGAAGGGAGGGAGGGAGGGAGGGAGGGAAGGAAGGAGGGAAGGATGGGTGGAAGGAAGGAAGGAAGGGTGGAAGGGAGGGAGGGAGGGAAGAAGTGGAGGAAAAAAGAACGTAGGAGATGCTGGTGAACAAGGAATAAAAATGGAAGCAAAGAGAGAGAGAGAGAGAGAGAGAGAGAATAAACACCTAATTTTCTTCAACAATTCTATCACTTTCTCTTTCACCTCGTCTACATGTACGTCTGTGCGTGTGTAGGCGTGTGCGTGGGGTGCCTTACGTCTGTGTGGGGGGAAGAAGGGGGGCGCTTGTGTGTGTGTGTGTGTGTGTGTGTGTGTGTGTGTGTGTGTGTGTGTGTGTGTGTGTGTGTGTGTGTGTGTGTAGAAGTGAAAGCGTACACAAAACGTCACTACAGAACATATACTCTCTCTCTCTCTCTCTCTCCCTCCATAAGTATCGTCTGGAGCAAGAATAAAATTAAATGGTCATCGTAGTGAAGGGATACAAAATCTTCCTTCAGTACGTAGCTTCCAAAATTCGAACAAAAATACGCTATACTCCTT
This sequence comes from Coenobita brevimanus, assembly GCF_032717465.1. Classification (NCBI taxonomy): domain Eukaryota; kingdom Metazoa; phylum Arthropoda; class Malacostraca; order Decapoda; family Coenobitidae; genus Coenobita; species Coenobita brevimanus. The sequence goes on along the minus strand of NC_136957.1, from coordinate 36,017,213 downwards.
TCACCTTAACTTGGCCCAATTTTTTTCCCTTCCAGCTTATTTCACGTAGCTCAGTGGCAGAATAAGACAATACTATGGCTCTACATCCTTCCCATAGCACTTCTTCGTGACTAGCATCATAATACTGGTGTTAATTTCGTTACAACTCGGTATTCAAGATGGAGAGAGAGGCAATTTTCGGTCGTTAGAGTAAAAATGATGTAGTTACGAACTCGATATAATGTTTGCGTAAGAGACAGTTTTATAATGTCCTGAGACGAATAATCTGGAGCCAAAACATCCCAGGTGCAGGGCGCGCTAACAGAACCGAATTTGCATCATGACGAAGCTTCCAATCATCTCGCCCACACCTGCGTCGACGGGATCAGTGCAACGGAGAGAATGTTACACCGTACTCGATTAAGTCACTTTCTCCCTCATATTATCATAAATACTAGCTTTATGGTTGACAGATGGACACACACACACACACACACACAAAATGAAGGGAAAAAATCTTATAAGCCATTCAGTCAAATTCTTTAAAACAATAACAGAATTACTTCCCAAAACAAATAATTAACCGAATTGATAAATAAATACCGGTAAAAAAAAAATGATGTCAAAGAAAACGCGCATAGAGAAATCAGCAGTAGGAAGAAAAGAAAGTAAACACAACTCAGATACTGTATAATTAAACTGACAAGAAAGTAAGTCACGCGGAAGACATTTAAAATTTCTCCCCCAGGCACAAAGAACGATTGAAAATAACGTACGGATGACGCACACCAACTGGGCTGACGAACTCTCTCTACCCACCTCCTATACTCTCGCTCTCCTTCACCCCATTCCTTTCCTTCCTACTTTTTCCTTTGTTTTGCTTCTCCTCCTCTATTTTTTTATTATTTTTACTGGTCTAATTTTCTACTTTAAAACTGGCTCTCTCTTTATCCTCGAGCTATTTTCATTCCTTTGTTCTTACTTTTTTAAATTCTCCCGGCTTGTTTTCATTTTTTTTTTACTTCTTTTTGTTCTTGCTCTTATATTAGGCTGCCTTTTCATCCTCTTTTCTCCGTAGCTGCTTCTTGTCATTCTCGATCTTTCTTCCTCAGTGTTCTCATTCTCCTTTCCTTCTTTCTTTTCCTCGCTCATTTCTGCTCTAATTTAAAAATACTTAATTCTTTCTTTTTATCACCCATTCCTCCATATCCGTCATTCACCCATTGTTTCACTCTCTTCCAGACTTATTCTTATTATGTTCCTTTTCTTTCATTTTCTCTTCTCTTACTCTAATTCTTCCTACTCCGTAATTGTTTTACTTTCCTTTATTTTCTGTCTTTCCTCTTCCTTCAATCACCTTCCTCTCTCTTGTTTCATTCCTCACTACTTCCTACTTCGCTCACCTCCTCTCTCTCTCTCTCCTCTATTCTATTCTTTCTTTCCTCACTTCTTCCTCCTTCGTTCGCTACTCTCACTCCTTCAAATATTTGCTCTGTTCTTCCTCCCTTCTCATTGTTAAGCTACTGTTTCTATTGTTTACCATCTTCCTTTGTCCTACTCACTTTCTCTTTTACTTCCTCCCCTTCTCTCTCCCGCGCTTTCAGTTATTCAATTCTTTTAGTTTCTCTCTCTCTCTATCTCTCTCTCTCTCAAGCATTCATCAATTCTTTAAGCTTCTCTCTCTCTCTCTCTCTCTCTCTCTCTCTCTTAATTACCGGTATTCATTCTTCTCTCTCTCTAATTACCATTTCTATAATCTCTCCCTCTCTCTCTCTCTCTCTCTCTCTCTCTCTCTCTCTCTCTCTCTCTCCAGTTATTCCTTTCTTTAATCTTCTTTCTCTCGCATCCATCCTTCCTTTTCTTATGCTTTCTTTCCGTCATTCATCTATTACTTCTCTTCTTCCTACATCAACTTTCTTCTCTCTAAGCTTTCCTCATTTTTTTTTTTCACTTCCTTCTCTCCTTGCCTTCTACAATTCCTCCTCTTTTTTCCTTTCCTCATTTTTTTTACACTACCTCCTTCCTTCTTTCCTATACTTCCTCTTTTCCATTCCCTTTCTCTTCCCATTACGTTCAACTCCCCTTTCATCCCATCTTTATTTCAGATCTTTCCTTCTCCAATTGCGGGACGCCTTCACGTGGTGGCACTGATAGATGGCGCAGCTACTTAGTAATACAAATGTCCCTCAACAGCCTCCCTATCCCACGAAAAATGGATGATAGAGTGTACGTCAACTTAAGCCTGCAGTCCACGGGGTTCACGTTTCATGAGCCTGAAGTAACAACAACAATCAACAACGACAACAACTTTCCCTCTTCACATTCTTCCAGCATCCTTCCCCTCCTCTTTCTTCCTCCTCTTCTCTTCCTTAACATCCTTCCACTGTTTCTCTTGCTTCCCCCAAATGATTTTTAAAACATGGGACATTTTTCGACGTGAAGGGGTTAGTGAATACTGCCTAACCCCTCCAGCACCCCCAAATAATAATAATAATAATAATAATAACGATGATGATAATAATAATATATAATCTCTAGTTGGCAGGAATGAACTTTAAAAATACGTCATTGGATTGATGGGGTTCATTTCTCTCTCTCTCTCCCCTTCACAATTACTACCATTTAAGGTAATTAGTTTTATTACGATTTAAGTAGGCTACATCACAATCACGTTTACGGTACTTGAGAGAGAGGGGGGGGGAGGCTCATTCCTAACCATAAAAACATATACCGTTATATTTCACCTAAAAATAAATGAGTATTTTTACGCCCTCACATACTTCTAACCAAGGCCTTGCTTCTAACATAAAACGACAAACACAAAATAAAGCATTCGTACACCATGGACAAAATAAATGAAAATAATTGCGGTAAAGAGACACTGCTAAATTTGTAAATATGACGCATACGGTATAATCGAGAATACACTTGAATTTTTAATCATTTTAATATTGTATCTACAGTTTCAAATATGGATACGTAAGAATTTCCTGTTCGCGATAGAAATGTGAAACCGAATAAAATAACATACATTTTAGCTACAACATACAGTAAGCTAAAGAATTATTTGATTTTAGGGGATTTAAATTTGAAATAGCCTATTAACTTAAAATTCAGAATAATGGTACTTACGGTTTCCTTGTTGGCGATACGACGAAGAAAAGGTTAATTTGGTAAGGAGCGCTGCTGCTTCACCTCATGGGCGTGCCTGGGATCCATAATGGCGATCCCCACACCCACACACACCCACCGCCCGCCCACACCATCATATACCCGTAGTGCACATGTGAACGGCAGGTGTGGGGCCCAAGGGGGAGGGGAGAGGGTAGGTGGGGGGAAGGAGGGGGGAATGGCAGGTGTGGGTGTTGTCAGTATGGGTGGGGGGGTTGGGAGGAAATATCACAACTGTATGGCGTCACTAACACAGCCTAGCCGGCGCCGCCCCTCACAAGTGGCCTTAAAATATAACCACAGCAGCCACGCGGACCAACACAGCACTCAAGGGGTCCACTGCACTTGTATGCGGCCCCCACAGCACAGCCCCCCCACTGCCTCGACTACCCCTCCTCGCAGTACACAGCAGCAGCACTACTACACCTACACCCACACCGCCACACAGCCTCCAGCCCGCCCATTCGCAGCTCACCACAACCCAGGACTGGACCAGGGCGCCTCTCCTGCCTGCTGCCAAAATTATCAGGCGAGCGAGGTAAAAATAACCCAGGCAGGCAGCTCTCCACACCAGCACCGCACCGCCAACCCCTTCCCCGCACACAGCTGTTTTAACCGCTGCCTCCGACGGGTCACAAGGCAGGGAAGATGTCCAGTGTCCACGGCCCCTGCAGGAGGACCTCACACCCTTCAACGGACACCACCACAGGCACACTTACACTCGTGACATCATCGCTACACCCACACCCTCCTCCACCTCGAACCCCATCGCGGCATCTGGCAACTTCATCTTCAAGCCTGTCCTTGCACATCCTTCATCCCACCTTTATTTCAGCCCACATAAAGTATCAGTTTCGATATATACGACCATAGAATAAAAATTAACTGCTCTGAATGTATATAAACTGCTAATATACTCCAATGAATAACGCCTATAATACATTCTTAACTTGGCTGAGGAATTTGGCAACGTTCCCACCAAATCCTAAAGATTCCAGTTCACCATTTTCCCTCCCTATATTTGCAGCCACACATTCCTTTATCAGTATATTAACACAGGGGTAAATTCAATCACCAGGCTTTATATTTTCAAGAGCAAGGTGATTCTCAAGTGCAAAAGTCCATACGCCCCCTCAGAGTAAAATAATGACGTACTAGGAAAACATCTGAGAGATCGGCCAAAAACGAGTTGCCAATTAATAAATATTGGACCAATTTACTAAGCACTGAGTCCCCTAACGAAGCAAACTCATTTTTGATTACGAAGGGATATAGGAAACATCAAGATATTGTCATACTAGGTGAATAGGAGCAACTGATGTGGGAATTACGCTGAAACGGTTTATGGATGTAGCAGAAGTAGCAAAGGAAGCAAGCTCATTTATTCACCGGTATACAATGGATCAAAGGAATATAGAGAACATCATAAATAATAGTACTCTAGAGGGAAATGACATGAAAATGAGGGTGAAACAGCAGTGTATGGAGGTGAAACGAGTTGTGATACCGCAGATGCCACTAATTCTCTGCCCTCTGGTGGTGCCTGGCCGCATTAACACAGGCAGGCCTGCAGAGTTGCAACTTCAGAGAGATAAACTTACCCTCGAAAATCGCTAATGTCGCTCAATAAGCTCCATAAAAGCAATAAAAAATTATGAAGTCATTAAAGTGAACGTAAACTTTATAAAAATCTGCTTAATAACATTAGATTTCTTGTCGATAGGCAATTAAAAAATCTCAAAATGGAAGTGATAAATCTATAGATCTAGCAGAAAAATGCTAAATAGGCGACCGTATACCCTGCGGGCTAGTGGCAGAGCGTCAATCAGTTGATGAGTCAGCTGCACAATCCTCTTTTTCAGATATATGAATCAACAACAATAAGTTTGATCAGTATACAAACACTATGCTACTCGTAATGTGATAAATTAGTCTGTGCTGTTAACCACTTCAGTATAATGACATTTTAAGTGCAGAGCGTCAGCCACAGATGATGAGTCAGCTTTGCATTAATAAACCAGCCACGATGAGACTGATTAGGTTTATCAAGATCTATAAAAAGTACAATGCGTAATCCAGATAACTGAATCAGCCACAGTGATTATCAGCTTGCACAAAAGTTCGACGTAAAAATAACAGCCATTACTCGACTAACAATTCCGTCAGGGTTTATCCAAGATTTTTTTTTTTTTTCCATGACGCCTCCAGATGATTATTTTCAGCCGAGATTAATAGTTATGGTAGCAAAGTGGTCTGTATGTCTGAGCAGATACATTAATTGCAGACAGGCAATTGCCACTGCAGGTCCATCTCATGCAGTGAAACATTGTTCTGTTGCAGTGGACAGCACCTTGTCATTGTAAGGAGTGGGAAAGAATGTGAAAATTTGGTTCCTGAATGAACACTGTATTGGCATCTCTCCACCCAGATAACAGGGACGCCATAGTAGACTGGACATCACCCCATTAAAAGTTACAGTATACAGTATGGTTACCACCCTGTATTGTAAATGGTTTCCTGGGTTACAGAAAACCATTAGGCTTGTCACTCAGTGTAGAGCCACCTAAAGTGCAGAGAAGACTAATAAAAAGTGACAGGAAGGGAAAAATGAATTAGGAAGAGAGGAAAGCAGACACAACTAGACAGGGGAAGCAGAAGGAAGGAGCAGGCAGCCTTACATCAAGTGAGCAAATAATGGTCACCACCACCTACCACTCAGGAAGATATAGGTAATGCTACATCCAGTGAGTGGATGATGGTCACCACCCATTACCACTTTCAACTGAGTCAAAGGAGCCTCAGTAATATCCTGACTAAAACATTACAATAAATCAAGCAATCTTTATTATTCTCCACATAACACATACAATATATCAACAATCACACATCATATTTGCATTAAGTATGTTTGTCATGATCCCTTTTTTGCAGGGCTATATATTTTTCATCAGCTGCGTGGCATATAACACTATAATAATTCCAAACAAATTAACTACCAACAGCTTCTACTCTGAACTCTCTAAACTTCAATTACGGGCACAAAATAGGACTAGGACTTTAAGAACAGCAAAAAATGGGACAAAATAACAGTTTCAATCACCATCAATCCATTTCATTGGTTAATTACAAGTGTTTTAACATCTTCAGTCCACACACAAACTTCCGATTTTATTCCTGCTGTCTCCAAACTATTTTATTCGGCTTTAGAACAATGGTGAAGAGGTTAATGAAGGTCATATTTAACCCCTCCATCTTGAAAATTCTCTCCCTTCTAACCCCTCCACCCTGAAAAGTCTCTCCCTTCTAACCTCTCCACCCTAAAGTCTCTCCCTTCTAACCCCTCCACCCTAAAGTCTCTCCCTTCTAACCCCTCCACCCTAAAGTCTCTCCCTTCTAACCCCTCCACCCTGAAAAATTTCTCCCTTCTAACCCCTCCACCCTGAAAAGTCTCTCCCTTCTAACTCTTCCACCCTGAAGAGTCTCTCCCTTCTAACCCCTCCACCCTGAAGAGTCTCTCCCTTCTAACCCCTCCACCCTGAAAAGTCTCTCCCTTCTAACCCTTCCACCCTGAAAAATTTCTCCCTTCTAACCCCTCCACCCTGAAGAGCCTCTCCCTTCTAACCCCTCCACCCTGAAAAGTCTCTCCCTTCCAACCCCTCCACCCTGAAAAGTCTCTCCCTTCTGACCCCTCCACCCTGACAAGTCTCTCCCTTATAAACTCTCCACCCTGAAGTCTCCCTTCTAACTCTTCCACCCCGAAAAGTCTCTCCCTTCTAACCCATCCACCCTGAAAAGTCTCTCTCATCTAACCCCTCCACCCTGAAAAATCTCTCCCTTCTAACCCCTCCACCCTGAAAAGTCTCCAAGACTGAATAAAATTGTCTGGTTGAAGCACATGTAATGAAAAACTTACTGGAATGAAGAAGTTAAAATAGTGACATTTTCATAACTTTAAAAGCTATTGGTACAGAGATCCTATCAGTAATATTTTTATGTTTTTAAATGGTCCCATAATATTAAACAGCAGCCAAAAATAAATGCTTGCATGAATGGTACAGTATTTTAATGTAGCTTTGTAGTAGACTAGAAATGAAGTGAAAATTAATATTCTACAGATAACTCTTCATCCCTTAACTATAAAGCATCTTTTATATTTTATTCTTTTAACCATCTATCTATCTATAGCCAAATGCTTTCATCCCAAAAAGAGATGGCCACAAGCAAATCACCTCCACATCACCTTGTCCTCTGCCATTACAGTATTTTCAAACTCATTTTCAAATTTGTCCTCTGCCATTACTTTCAAATTCACTTCCAAATTTGTCCTCAGCCACTGTTTTCACACATTTTCAAATGTTCAAATTCTGTCATTACCACAATATTAAGTATAAATTGTTTCATTCCTCTGCATTATATCCACTCTTCACCATTTATGTGCGCTCCACTTATAGACATATTTCTGTGCGTACTAAATGTCAGGCACATCCTAAACTTGCCTGGCACAATCTACTGGCAAAACACAAGATATATTTTACTGGTGAAACACAAGATACAACAGCATAAGGATGGAAAACAAACACTATACAGCAGTGTTTCATAACGTCATTCACCATACTAGTGTAAGTACCACGAGAATCAGGTCAGAGCAGCACAAAAAAGTAAATAAATCAATCAATAAAAATATAAACAAAAATACACAAATATGGTGGTTTTTGATAATTCACATATATACACTACAATACTATTTAACAGCTTCCTAGCTTCATTTACTTGTCAATAATGCATATCCACTTACATCTCATCCTTTACCCCTTCACTATGGTGGCATCTGGTTAATTTTTGCTTTTTCATCATCATCATCCAGACCTCTTTTCCCATCTAAGGACTGGATGAGGTAGGGAAGGGTCATGGGAGAGAGAGAGAGAGAGAGAGAGTCAGAGACAGACACAAACAGAGAGACAGAGACAAAAAGAGAGAGAGGGAAATTTGACCAGAGAAAATCCTGCCAGACATTTTATTCAGCACGAAGGAATACATTTGGTCGTAAGCTGAAATTAAGTAATCCCTGATATCTTAGATACGCCTTTCTTCTCAAGCACCAAACAACTACATAAACAAAGAGTCTTAAGAGATTTTTGACAAAGCTCAGGTTATTCAAGGGCTAATGGAGTAAATAATTCTCTGTCAATGTGGACCCAAGGGCTGTATTGTTGTCGGTTATGGAAGCTCCCTAACATCTCTTCCTAAGCAATTTATTTTGTTCATTACACCTTCCTGTAATCTTCTGTGTTACTTAAATCATTCTATTATCACCATTTTCTTAAAAAATATTACACAAAATGATATTACTGAGCCAGATCCAAAAATAAATCAGTCAGCAGGAGGTGTTAGGGAGCTTAAATAACGTAGTGATATGAGTCTGCCATATCCAAAAATAAATCAGTATGCAAGAGGTGTCAGGGAACATAAATATTGTACAAAATGATATTGGTGAGACATATCCAAAAATAAATCAGTAAGGAATAGGTGTTAGGGAGCTTAAATTTCGTACAAAGTGATATTAGCCAGCTGTATCCAAAAATAAATCAGTGAGGAAAAGGTGTTAGGGAGCTTCCTTAATGCACAAAAATATTGATCTACGACTGCCAGGTGAGTCAAGCAAAGCACTTATTTTTATTTATTTATTTTTTTGACCAACCTGCTTATTAATTTCTTCAATCCATTTCAAATTTTTCAACTGCAACCTGCTTATTAATTTCTTCAATCCATTTCAAATTTTTCAACTGCAACATCCATCCATCCATCCATTGCCAGACGCCATGTATCCCAAATGGGGTGGTCAAGGGCTTAGAGTTAATTGTTTTACAGGGAGGGGCACTAATCCTCCACCAACCCCACTTGACACGTAGGGATGCCAACAGCATCTGGTGTTCCCAGGCGGTCACCCATCCAAGTACTAACCAGACCCAACGTTGCTTAACTTCGCTGATTGGATGGGAAGCATGCTTATTAATTTCTTCAATCCATTTCAGATTTTTCAACTGCCAGACAAACTGCACTCAGCTTCTAGGCAAACCTCTCATAGTGAAGGGGTTGAAAATACTGCACAGGAAATAAAGTCACACACAAATCATAACAGAGAATGGTCCTTCCTACAACAAGCTACTAGAGTCACGGCGCACGACTCTGAGGTTGTCATTATCGTGCCCTGGCAACCTACCCGTCAACAGTGCTTCCGATTTTGTGTATAATATGATACACACGATTCGTGTATAATAATGTTCGTGTTTAATATGATTTGTGTATAATAATGTTCGTGTATAATATGTTCGTGTATTATAATATTCGTGTATAATATGTTTGTGTATAATAATATTCATGCATAATATGATTCATGTATAATATGTTTGTGTATAATAATATGATTCGTGTATAATTCGTTTGTGTATAATATATTCGTGTATAATAATATGATTCATGTATAATATGTTCGTGTATAATAATATTCATGTATAATAATATGATTCGTGTATAATATCTATTTATCTATCTATCTACTGCCAGATGCCACAATCCCATAAGGGGTGTGTTCGTGTATAATAATATGATTCATGTATAATATGATACAAAATCAGACGCGCTGTTGACAGGTGGGTTGCCAGGGCACGATAATGACAACCTCAGAGTCGTGCGCCGTGACTATAGTGGACAATAAAGGTAAGTGACATAACCATTAAAGATTACAGTTAACATACAGGCCGCAGATGACTAGAACATAAAATTACGAATCCTTAACTAAATAAAAAGCCTTAATTGGTTGAAGTGTGGGAAATCAGAAACGAAAAAAAAATCATTCATCATCCACTCACTGGTAGAAAAGTTGGAAAAAAATAAATAATAATTCATCATCATTACCATCACTGCCATCATCATATAACTGGTGGAAAGGCTATAAAAAAATAAAAATAATAATAATAATAATAATGCATCATCATCATCACCCTCATCATCATCACTATCATCCAACTGGTAAAGACGTAATAAAAAAAAATTCATCATCATCATCATCTCAGGTGGTAGTGACATGGCAACTAATCTACAAACAAGATGACTTCACCACTGTCATCACCATCTTCATCATCACCATCATCATCTTCATCACCATTATGCTACTGCCTCTCTGCCACTGAAATAAATGCAGGCAGGACACACAATCATCACTCCATCTGTTACGTTACACCACTGGACCATCTGACTAAGTAATGTAAGAAAAAATGCATTCTCCTTTACACTTCATCTCCAATATGGGCAATTAACACAATCACCCATCAGCAAGTTTCAGAGGCAATGAAAGATAATAACACATTTTTATCATATTTCAGAAGCAAAGTAGTATAACAACACATTTTTATCTGTAAGTTTCAGATGCAGTGAAGGATAGAAACACATTTTTATAAAGTTTCAGAAGTAATGAAGAATAAGAACACATTTTTATCAAGTTTTAGAAGCAATGAAAGATAAGAACACATTTTTATCAAGTTTTAGATGCAATGAAGGATAGAAATACATTTTTATCAAGTTTCTGAAGCAGCAAAAGATAACAGCACATTTTCATCATGTTTCAGATGCAAGGAAGGATAATAACACATTTTTATCAGCAAATTTCACAAGCAAGACAGGAAAGAGAGAGAGAGAAAAAACATTCTCTTATCAATTAGTTTCAGACATCCTAACCTCCCTCCCACCCACCATGGCCTCACACAATTAAATAAACACAATAAACAAGTAAAAGCTGGTATTATTTACAGTGCCAACAACAGCAACTATCACCACAGCCTCGGCTAACTTGAGATCATTGCTCGGAGAACTCTGAGGACACAAAACACTGACAAACTTACAAAAAATGTACTTTTAAGGACATACAAAACTCTAACACCTATTCCTGTGCAGTTTACCTTGCAAAAATCATGAAAATTTCTTGTATCTTTCATACACCTGGTGGTCTAGTGGTTTCAGATACTTCAATCGGATGGGACCTGTGATGGTTTGCATCCAAGGCGTGGTTGACATTTTTTTAAACACTACTCAGGGGATAATGAGGCTGGTCAACCTTGCCTTAAATGTCTGGAATTTTTAGCCTACCCCCAGGACTCTATGCTCCCAGGTAGAAACAGATTATGTGATTGATGGATGTATTATCTTTCCAATACTGACTCTGTTTCCATAAAGAACATCTATCTATCTATAGCCGACGCCCTAATCCCGCAAAGGGTGGCTGCATACAAAATGCCTCCATGTTGCTCTGCCACCCATCAGTTGACTGCCCTTCCCCCAACTCACTCCCCCCTCCCTCATATACCTCTCAACTCCATCCCTCCACCTCATACAAAATAATAATGCTGTAATATGGTCTACGCAAAAAAATAAACAGGTAAGGGGAAAGTGCTAAGGAGTGTATTGATCCCACAGTACAAGGCCATATGATATCCACTGTCTATATTCTCACTGGCTAAGGAGGTTCACTGGAAACCTTTCTTTAACAGTTTATTTCTGTATCTGGCATGTAAATAAATTCTTCTTATCTATTTATACAGTCTATTTATGCTGCAGCTGCCTGGTTTATGCCATTCACTACGAAGCCGCCAAACCGACAGCACTAGGGTTCAAATCCCAATGTGGACAGCTGATGCCATTTGACTTAGGTGTCCATCCCCCTTTCTAGCTCAGTAGGGGAAATGAGCACACACAGTAACACCCAGGGGAGGTAACTGTGGCAACCTGGATGATGCAGTATCCTTGTATCCCATGACAGTGGGTGAACAACCTGCCACAAGCTCAAAGGCATATGGTACAGAGATGAACACCACACCTAAGAGCCTCATGGTGTCTGCTGCCACCTTTACCGTTTATGGTGGCATGAAAGAGAGAGAGAGAGAGAGAGAATAAATAAAACTAAAAAAATAAACACCATACAGTGAATAATAAAGTCTAATATGCACAATCATTTGCTAAGGGCAACATATCAGAATGCCTCCTAACCCAATGACGATATGATGCCGTCTCCACCTTCTTCCCTCACCATCTCACACAACCGTCCATTTTGTGACACTGAAAGACTGTAGCTGACTAGAGAGCATGATATCTGAAATGGCTGTACCTCCTATTCACACTGTTTTTCTTGTCCCCTAAAAATAATAATAAGAATAAGAATAAGATTAAAATAATAATAATAATCCCTCCATTTATACTGCCTTGAATTCATGAAGCTACACATTTGCCAAGTCTACGTAGTCTAAATTCTACACATAGGCAAACATAATCTGCTGTTTATCAATCACACATACACTGACAAAACAAACAAAGTTCACCAGCATCCACAAGACTCCAGTATTTTCCTCTGATATAAACAGGTTTTGCATATACATTGTCCTCCTGGGTAAAAAAAGTACATTGATTGGAGACAGCTGCCACTCCCAATAAAATCAGACAAGATAATCAGGTAACATTCTACAACTACTATTACTACCAGTGATAATAGCACAGTATATGGCAAAGGAGATCACAAGCAGATACAGTATATTCTTTCTAATAGTGGAATATTGTATGGCCAGCACTCTAATGATCATGTTTTAAACAATAATTTTTGCTCATTATTGAAGATTTGTTTCATCTCCCAGATTTTGTAAATGTTCTTGCATCACATCACATTAAATATTTCACTTAAACATGAATGGGCCTTGTTGAGACTGCTAACATGAAAAGCATCAACACTCCCAGTGTTATTAGTTCCAAAATGCCATTTTAAAATTTTCCTTTCCAATAACAAAGAATTCCACTACAAAAGATGTAGTGTATCTGCAGACAGAAAAACTGTATATATTAACCAGCAGCAAGAATAATTAACTACTGTACTGACCAGAGCAGTTTTCTGTCACAATGTAACTTGCACTCCATATCATCTTCAAAATATTATATACTAAAACAGTTTGTCAAAACATTAACACAAATGGCTGTTTTTGCAATACAGAAAACAAGCACTATATGGTACAGCAATGTTGTGAAAGTACAAGCAACTCCCAACAAAGAGCTGAAGGAGAAATTATTTGCTATTCTAGTTTTATTCTTGCTACTGGAAGGGGGCACAATTTGAAGCTTTGCGAAAGAGCAATATTAACATCTGCCAATCACAATGCTGTCTAAGCTCACTGTCACTACTTCCAGCTCAGGATATACCCTTTTCAGTATGATGACAGGTGCCGAAGAGGGACACCTTCATGTGGTGGCACTGATATAGGTAGTTCCACTGCCTTGTTATAAAAATGTCCAACTCCAACTCTATCCCCCAAAAAGAAGATGGTGGGCATTCATGTTTCAGTTGAGCTTGGGACTTCGTTTACATTGGCAGAAAGACTACACAACGTACATCCTTTCCTCAGCAGTTCTTTGTGGTTAGCATCATATTCTAGTGTTAATCTATTGTCACAACTCAACATTCAAGTTGGAGAGATGGCAGATTTAGACCAAGTTAGAGTAAAAAGAGTACATGAGAAAATGTATTGCTACACACACATGCTCGGCATCAGCATAAACAGTGCAAAAGGTGGAAGTGTTTCGGAGGCACCAAACATAACCACTAACAACACAAGAACTGAATCACGGCCCTGTATTATAATGAAAATAAAAAATGCAACGGCTTATATCCACAAAAACTCCTTTAGCCCTGGAACATCTTACTACCTCCACATGATCTGCCTCAACTCCAAGGTAGCCTTATGCAATGAAGGAGTTACAGGCAGTCTCTACTAAACTCCACTAAGACAGGTGCCAGAGAAGGATACCTTCATCTGGTCGCACCAATATCACCAAGCAGCCCAACTGCCTGTGAATCCAAATGTCCCTCAACTACTACTCTATCCTGATGGTGGACTACAGAAGGGCACTTTAAGCCTACAGTCTATTGGCTTCACATTTCAGATATGCCTGGGACTGCAATTATTATTACTACTATGACAGAACTTTCCAAAGCTAGAGAAAAAATCTTCAAGGATGTACTGATGTTATGATGAGGAGTAGATTGAGATGACTTGGGCATGTTCAAAGAATGGAGGATGACAACTGGGTGCACAAGGTGAGAAGCGTGAACGTTGTGGGTGGGGTTGCAAGAGGCAGACTGAAATAGACCTGGGACGAGGTAACAGTGTGTGACCTCAGAGACCAGATAAGGGACAGAATAGGGAGGCTGCTAGAGATCAAGCACTTTGGAAAGCTGCCATTAGGTGTCTAAAGCTGAGGCATACATACATATTGAAGCCTTAATAAATGATATGAATGAATGACATGAACGTGGCAGCAAGAATAAAACAAAAAAATATGTCCTCTGGCTGAAGGGGTTACTGCAAGAACAAAGGGAAAAATCATTCATGGCATAAGTCATAGCTATGTTAATAATTTAGAAGGGGAAAAGTAATCGTACCAAGATGTAGGGTTCAAAGTGATTTTGTTAAAATGCATTTACTCTGACCTGACAAAGATCCTAACTCCCTTTTGGCTTGGTTGATGGCCACATGTGGTCAGACTGAAGGTTTGATTCGTCTAGTGTCCACGGAGATTCACTCTGAACTTACGGCCAAGGTTCATTAAATTTCATACAACCATGGCTTAGTATTCTAGCTGTGCGAGTGACCAAGTTCCATTAGATGAAAATAAACTGACTAAAGATAACCCCACAAGTTGAGGGTAATGTCATGCAGCACCATTCACAGATATATTAGTGTGGTTCATTCGTGAACCACATGTTCGTACTCAAAGTGACATAGGTTTTATAGCACCTCTTCCTTAGTGAATTATGTGGCCTATGAAATCTATAATTCTCTTGTATGCTATTTATATCATAGTATTATCACCACAGTTTACATCAATAACATACAGGAGCATGGGGGATTTAGTGTGCAGAATCAAAATGAACGATCTTGACTTTGGCTCTGTTATCTTGTGTTTGATTTTTCTTGGAAGGAACAGTTTGTGGGCTCCTTGCCTTTGGTTTCGTCTTCCTTGCATAAAAAATAAATAAAATAAAATAAAAATGAATGAAGAAATTGCTAAGGAAGAGGTGTTAAGAAATCTCCAAAACAAAGGGTGATAAGGAACCTTGGCTTAAGACTTTACAGCCTTGAATAACTAAGGCTGCTTCCACTGTTTCCTTAGCAGCTGATCAACAAGACTACCCAACACAACAAGCATTATTAGGCAGACATGGCACTCACTAAGGAGTCGGCAGTAAGCATTCTAATAATACCCATGTCCTGGATTGTTTTCTTGCTAAATTCATAACTAATGCCAAGTGTGGAACTGGCAACAGGGGAGTGAAGGTTTTAGGTTTTTTGTGTTGGTTAGCATCTGTACAAAATGCAGTGACTGTGCAGGTGACCTTAAGAGAGTTTGTAATGATGATTTAATGCTCAGTACAACACCATCACCCTATCCTAATCCTATTCCCACCCATACACAGGACAGGCAAGATCCACAATAAAAGGAGAGCAATTAAAGCACAACTATCAACAGAGGGCACAGTTAATGGTTCTCTTGCTTATACTGCTCCTTAACTCACCACTATCTATCTATCTATAGACCAATGCCCTTATCCCGCAAAGGGTGGCCGCAGACAAAACGCCTCCAAGTCACTGTCACCCACCATTTGACTGCCTTCATTACACACTAAGTAAATGCTCCGTACAACCTAGAGTTATGCCCATCTTGCAACACATACAAAAATGCGATGTCCATACAGGCTCCTTGCATATCTGTAACCATAACTCAAATGCATTTATGTAATTATGAGGGGCAATCAAGATGTCCATATTCTCTGGCACATGGAAGATAGGACAGTGAAGAAGTAAAGGAGGAGAAAAGCTATGGACAGAAGAATGCATGGAAAATGACGGCATGGATAGGACAAGGATGGTACAAAAACAAAGACAGGATATATGAAGCCAACTAAAAAGGCAAAGAAAAAAAATTGATAGAAGGTGGAAAGAAGGTAAGGAATGAAGAAAATGGACTGATAAACAATGATGAAAAAAAATGGAAGGAGGAGGGAACAGTACAAATATACAAATAAATGAAGCAAGCAAATGGACAGATGATACATGAAGGAAAGAAAAGTGATAACAGCAAAAAAAACAAAAGGAAGATTGAAGAACGATGAAGGAAGTGAACATGTGGACTAAACAGAATGACTTAAGCAAAACTGGGAATGTAAAAGGAAGACTGAAAATGGAAGAAGTGAAAGTGCAGACTAAAAAGAATGACTAAGGCAAAAATAGGAATGTGATTGGGGAAAGTGGCTTATTACTCACAAAATGCTGCCCAAGGGGTGAGGAACTGGTCACTCTTGCCTTAAATTTCTGGAATGAGTAGCCTAGCCCCGAGCCTCTATCCTTCTAATGGGGCTGGATGATGGATGGATAAGGAAAGATATCAGAGAAGGAAATGAAGCAAGGAGGAAAATAAGGGGCATTAACGGATGGCTCAAGGTTAGGGAAAGAAATCAGTGAGGGAAATGAAGCAAGGAGAGGAAATAAGGGGCAATAATGGATGGCTGAAGGTGATGGGAAATGAAGCAAGGAGGGGAAAATATGGGGCACTATGACACAAGGTGAGGTACACTAGGAGAAAGAAAGAGGTCAGGATTGTGGCAGTGTGAGCAGGTTGAGTGGTCAGAATGGAATATGAGAAAATAATGTACTTTACAATGAGATGTGAAGATCAGAATGGACAGTAAGGCAGGGTAGGAAAGGTGAAAGTGATATGTATGAAAGATGAGATGGTGCTGGTACTGATATAACCTTACTCAGTTATATAACGTCCCTCAACTCCCTCTCTACCTCCCAAAAGGAGAATAGTGTACTACAGAAAAACAGCAACTTCAGCCTGCAGTCCACTAGGTTCATGTCCAGATGAGTATCAGGAGACAAAAGCAACAACATGGAATATGAGGTACAAAGGGAATGTCAGAGTGGGAAGGGAGGTGAAAAGTTAGGTCAGGATTGAAGGAGAAGTGACAGAGGTCGTTAGGATTGAAGGAGAAGTGAAAGAGGTCGTTAGGATTGGAAGGGAGGTAAAACATTAGATCAGGATGATATGAGAGCCTAGAAACAAGGTCAGAAAGGCAGGAGAGGGTATAAAGAGAAGGACAGAATTGGATGGGATGTGAGAAGTTTGGCTGGGATCAAAGCAGCAGTGAATAACGCCGTCAGGATTGGAAGGGAGGCAAAACACTCGGTCAAGATGGCATGAGACCTGAGAAACAAGGTTAGAAAGGGAGAGGAGAGGAAAGAATTAAGATCAGGAAGGTTGTAATTATCAGAACTGGAAACAAAATTGGGGGTTGGGTTAGGATGGTATAGGAGATGAACATTAAGAGACAAAATTGAAGGAAAAATTGACGGAAAAATGAGTAGAAAGATGAAACTACAATGAAACGTGACATCTGACGCCCCCACACTCATGAAATGGCAAAAATTATAATACACGCATAAACAAAAACTAATCACGTATATTCATAATTAACGGATACTCCCGTGTATCTTTGGTATATATATATATGTATAAATGCTTTCAGTTGTATATACATTAAGTGACTAAGGTAGCTATACCTAGTTGAAAAGAGAGAGAGAGAGAGAGAGAGAGGGAGAGAGACAGAGAGAGAGAGAGAAATACACACTACAAAGCACAACACTGAAGAACCACACACCAAGAAACACACACACACACACACACATCTCTAAATAATAACCACAAAAAACAAAACTAACTACATGACCTAAACACCAACATGTGACTCAACCGGAAACGCAAAAAAAATTAACCGTAGCAGCGTCGATGTAAACAAACCACCACCACCACCGACGACAACAACAACAACACTGCCAAACGCGAGAATCTGTGGCTAACCGTTGTCTGCCTGGGGTCCTTTTTTTTTTTTTTTTTTTTTTTTTTTTTTTTGACAATTTGTGTTTTGAGACAAATTTTGAGTTTTTTTTTCACCCTATTAAATTCTTTTTTTATGCACTGGTATCTTCATTAACATCCTAATTTACTTAAAATAAAAAACTATCATCATCACTATTTTTTCATCATCATCATTACCATCACCACCATATCATCATCATCATCATCATCACCACCACCATCATCATCATCATCACAGCCATCATCATCACCATCACATTCATCACCACCACCATCATCATCATCATCACCACCACCATCATCATCATCATCACCACCACCATCATCATCTTCATCACAGCCTTCATCATCACCACCACCATCACATTCATCACCACCACCACCATCATCATCATTACCTCTACTGCCATCATCATCATCATCACAACCATCATCATCACTATCATCATCACCATCACCAACACCATCATCATCATCCTAAACCTCTCTTCCACTATTGCTCTACGAGACAAGTAGGATTTAGAAATAAGAAAAAGGAAGAGAAGAAATTGTTTAGAAAATCCCAGGTGAAAACAATCCCCCCCCCCAAAAAAATATATATATATATATAGAAACCTTTGTAGAAACTTAAGCTATTTTGAAATTTAGAATGAGAAAAAATATATATACAGTTACATGACTGGTACAACTCATCATCATCATCTTCATCATCCATTACACATCATCACCATCTCTAACACATCATCACCATCATCATCATCATCTCTAACACATCATCATCATCATCATCATCGGCATCATCATCATTATCATCAGCAGCAGCATTATCATCATCATCACCACCTGACAAATATCCCTAACTCCTTTCAGCTCAGTTGATGGCTAAGTGTGGTCTGAGTAGAGGGTTAACTTGCCTATACTCTTTTTACCTTAACTTGGCCCAGATTTTCTTCCTTTTGCAGCTTATTTCTTGTAGCTCTGTGGCAGAATGAGATAATACTGTGGCTCTATATCCTTTCCACAGCACTTCGTTGTGACTAGCACCATACTCTACTGTTAATCGAATGTTATATCTCAGAATTCAACATGGAAAGATGGTAATTTTAAGCCAAGTCTGAGTGAAAGTAGTATAGAAACCAAGGAAATTCATTCTGATCTATCAAAGGCTCACTGAACTTCATGCACAATTTACTGAAGTTGTGGGAGTGGCCAAGTTCAATCAGGTAAAAACATATCAGCTAGTGCTTCGGTGTTTCTCTCTCATCTTAAATATCAGGACCAACTTGCATAGCCCCGGGCTCTTACGCTCCTCATGGAACAGCGTAGGATTGGATGATGGATGGATGGATGGATGGATGCTTGGATGTTCAATGTGCATCTTACCGAGGACGATGCTTCAGAGAGTCTTAACCCTTTTGCTTCTGTGGACACAATGATATAGCTTTTAATTTCACTCAGGCTGACGTGTGACGATTTTGATCTGCTGGGGATATTACTAGAAAATTAACCCCTTCACCTCTACAGCCTCCCCTGAACTCATACAAAGGGGCCGGAGAGACTGTTCCTTCAACATCTATCTATCTATTGCCAGACGCCTTAATCCCGTCAGAGGTGGTCAAAAACAAATCGCCTCCATGTTGCCCTATCCCCAGGCAATTTCATTGCCCTGTTCCCAGCTCACACCCCCCTCTCTCATATACCTCTCTACTCCATCCCTCCATCGCATCCTTGGCCTCCCCCTCCCTCTTCCCCCCCTCCACCTCACTCACAAACACTCTCCTTGTCAGTTTCTCACTCTCCATCCTCTCCACAAGGCCCTTCAACATGACGATGCCTTATTTACCCCACTATTACTACCACCACATGATATTATTCAGCTTAGGCAGGTCTCCCTTCATGGTGACAGGGTTAATGAAGGCTCTGTCTAACTCCTCCACTTCATCTCTCCAAAGCTGAATAAAATGATGTGACAGAGAGAGAAATTAAGAAAAAAATAAATGATCATACTGGAATACAAATTATCCACCATCAAATAAGGGTGCGACTGCCTGCTAGGTTAACGTAAATACAGTATCCACTATATGAGAAGCTGCCATATTGCATGACTATTATGTGTTATTATGTCACCAGAAACTTCAACTCCACTTCATCCTTCTCCCTTCTCTTTATTCCTTTTTATTTCTTCCTTTACCTCTTCTGGTCATTCAGTTTTACCTCTCATCTCTAGCTAAATCTTCCTCAAACATCCTTCTTCACTATACTTCTCCAAATACTTCTCTGCATGTTTCTCAGACCTTTTTTTCCACCGCTCTTACTAATACTCCTCCAAATCTATCTGCTCCATCTCAAACTCTCCTCCACTGATTCCTACTTCTTTCTGTGTCTCTTCCCCATTTATTCATATTCCTATCTGTATTTGTCTCCACATCTGCTACTTCCCTTCTTACTTCCTTTCACAATTCTTCTGTATTTCTTCATCCCTCCTTCTCCAACTCTTCCTCACTTCTTTACCTCCATTCTCCTCCTCTTACTTCCTTCTCCAACTCTTCATCATTTCCTTCCCTCAATTCTCCTCCTCTTACTTCCTCCTCCAACTCTTCCTCACTTCCTTCCCTCAATTCTCCTCCAACTCTTCCTCACTTCCTTCCCTCAATTCTCCTCCAACTCTTCCTCACTTCCTTCCCTCAATTCTCCTCCAACTCTTCCTCACTTCCTTCCCTCAATTCTCCTCCAACTCTTCCTCACTTCATTCCCTTACTCCTCCTCTTCTTTCTTTTCCATAATTTCCTCACTTACTTGTCTCACTTTTCTTCCTCCCTCCTTCAATTCTTCAGCATCTCCTTCTTTCACTCTTTCTCCACCTCCTTCCCTCACTCCTCCCTTTCCTACCCCAATCGAAGCCCCCTAAACTGAAGCCAGAGAGAGAATAACACCACTAGAGAGGGAGGGGGATAGGGACAATTAGGATAACCTTCTTCCCTACGTCAGTGTTTCCTCCCCCTTGTATCATCTTCCCCTTCCTGGTTCACGGCATCTTTCACTGTCTCCTGCTTCACCCCTTCCCTAACCTTGCTGGAGTTTGTGTAGGTGGCTTCTGCTTCCGTTTCCCCTTCTTTTCTCCGTGCCTGTCCTGCTGTCACATTCGTCCCTCTTTCAACCACACCTTGTCTTTCCTCCCCATTAACCTCCCCTCCAACTTTTGCCTCCCCACCTTCCTCCGCTTCCTCCCCAGTCCTGGTTGATGTGGGAGGAGGTGTGCGGGTGAAGGGGGAGGTTGGGGCGAGGTAGGGGCGGGTGTCGTAACTGAACATGACACCCAGTGCCACGTTGAAGGCAGAAGCGTCGTAGTGGTGGCAGCCTGAGTACCGGAACAGAGGTTTTTTGTCGTACCTGTGTCAGAAGATGGGAAAGATATACAGTATCACTACCATCATTCTTACATACCGGTATAGTATCATCATCATCATCATCATCATCATCACATTGTATCAGCATCATCATAACCATACATAGTATCATCATCTATCATCAACATCATCACATTGTCTCAGCATCATCATCATCACCATATATAGTATCATCATCACATTGTATCATCATCATCATCATCACACAGGATCAGCGTCATCATAATACTATCCATCACCTCTTTAAGCTGAGTAAAACTGTCTAATAGTTTTAAGAATGAATGCTAGCACTGTAATTAGTTACCGGTACTATCGGTGAGTAACTCCAGGCTGTCTGGACAAGCAGATCTACCAACTGCAGGAAAGCAATTGTTCCTGCAGGGCCATCCCATGCAGTGAATTGATATAGCTTTGTGGCAGAGAGTGCCTTGCCAGTGAGGGGCAGGGAAGACTGTGGAGCTTTGGTTCCCGGAAGAACCCTGCATATTGTATCTCCAACCAGTTACCAGGGACCCCACAGTAGGCTCCACATTACCCCACTATTTGGTTATAAGGTTACCACCCAGCATTATGGTTTCTAGGGTTACAGGAAACCATTAGGCTTATAACTCACTGTAGAGCCATCAAAATAAAAAGTAGGTAGCACTACATCAAGTGAGTGGATGATGGTCACCATCACCTATAACTGAACAAGTTAAATACTGGGAATGTAAGAGGAGCAAGAGCAGTGGTGTGGTGCTGACCTGCATCCCGTGTCCTGAGCTCCAATTGGACTGATACAGTTTTGTGTGAGAGCGCAGGACACCCACGGCAGCATGAGGTGGCGGTGAACCCCGGCTGTGTTGTATACCAGCACTGTACCAGCATCACCCATCTGTACACAACACAACAGCTACAACACTAATACTAATACCTTATACACTGCATCTACCTGTCTGTCTAATATTCCTCATATCTATTTCTCTATCCATCTAACACCTTATAACTTTATCCAGTAATCTATCTACAGTATTGTTCCATCAATCTTCCTGCTAATCATATAGGCCTACTATACGACAAGATGACTGTGGACGGTTACTGAGTTACGTTTAAGCTGCAGTAACAGGCTAAAGACTGAAATCAGATGCTAATTATGCTATTAGTGCTTCAAAAGGCCATCAGTAGGTGTCAACAACAACACAAGGATTCAGACAGAAACTCAGAGCGCATGAACTCCACACCAAATAGTGCCTGAGATCTCTAATCCAATGGTCATTTACATACACTGGTAATTTAATTCCATCCACCCATCATCCAATCCTACATTGCCCCATGAGGAGCGTATATGTAAAAATATGAGAAGCACCGAAAAAAAAATACAAGAGTAGAGGTTACTGGACCCTATCTACCTACTTCCTATATCTATCAATCTATATCCAGATGCATTTATATCACTTAAGGAGAGATGGATATTGGGCCCTATCTACTTCCTATATCTATTAGTCTATATCCAGATGCCTTTATCCCAGAGGAGGTGGCCATAAACACAATGCCTCCATGTAACTCTGTTCTCTACTATCAGGCTGCTGTCCTTTCAACTCATACCACCCTCATTCATATACCTTTCCTTATCATCCCTCCCCCTATCCCCCTCCACCTCACTTACACTCTCCAAGTCAATCTCTCACTCTCTTGGGCCTGTATTCTCGTATTTTGCATAATACTTTTCATTACTCTCATGTACATATGTTATTTATGCCTAAGTAATATACACATAGATTTCATAAATAATATAGATGAGCTCAGTGCCATGTCATATGCAGAAATAAACAGGTATGGAAGAGGTGCCATGGAACCTCCTTAATCAGTGAGAATAAGAAGCCTGGACCCACTTGCTGAAAATCGTAGTTATGCTTCTTGGTGTGGAAGAAAGCAAACATGTTGGGGTGAGTGAGGGCAGCAGATGGCAGTGGTGCCGGGGCAGGGAGGGGCCACGTGAGGACCCCACCGGCCCTCAGTGCTAGGTCACCCCAACCCTCCGCCTCGCCAAGCCCCGCCGCCCCGCTGGTTGAGAGTCGCACACCCGGGTCCAGCCACAGAACAGCACCCGCTCGCACCAACAATTCCTGCAATGTTAGGTTTCTTTTATTTATTATGACAAAGAGAACTGCTGCTTTAGTACCAACTGGACTACATATTTCTATTTTCATTTCTTCATTGTTGTTCATTATATCTATCTGTTTACAGCTAGACACTGTAATCCCAGAAAGGGTGGCCACAAACATCCTGCCTCCATGTCACCCTGTACTCCACCATAATGCTGCCCTCCCACCAACTCACAACCCCCTCACTCATATCTCTCTCCAGCCCATTTCTCTACCTCAGCCTCACTCTTCCCCTTCCCTCCCCCCTCACCTCACTCATACACACTCTCCAAGTCACCCTCTCATTTTCCATTTTCTCTACATAGTCGAACCATCTCAAGGTACTTCTCCTAATGCATTCCAGCTCATCCGTATCAACCTCTCAATGCTTCTTTACTTCCTCATTTGTCTGTCAAAAAACGCACTTACGTTCAGCAACTCCTGCAAAGTTCTATTTATATTATTTATCATTCATCACCTAATCTAATAGCTGCAGTATTAACTCCTACAATACAATACTGCATTCTGTATCAGACTCCTCCTACTATCACATGATTTTAGTCAACTCAGGGGAACTTCTTATTGTGAAGCTGAAATTATTAGCCTTGAATGGCAGCTGACCTCCGAGAAGGAAATCTTCAAAATCAAACCAGAAGCTCTAGGTAAGGAGTGGCAACAGTGAGGGTATATTGTACAGCCATTAAAAAACATGTTCAAACTACTTATTGGTGGCACATTAAGTTTCCATTAATGGATGAAATAAGGCTTATATATATATATATATATATATATATATATATATATATATATATATATATGAGTCATGCATGGGGTAATCTTTATATTAACAAAAAAAAAAAAAAAAAAAATCACAAGTTTAACATAATCTCAGAATAATAAGACCTTGCTATACGGTGCCTCTTGATACTTGTTTTGCGATCAAGTCCTTTGTAAATTAACACATACTGTCTATCAAACCTCCATTACTATCTACTGTCTTAAGCTGACTTGTTGGCATCCCCTACTTTACAGTTTCAAGTGTATAGAAAAAAAAAACTGATATTTTGGAACATATCCCTCACTAATTACAAAGACATAATACAGAGTCAAAATACAACAATTCATTCACCTCTCCTGCCTCTCTATCATCACCGGATTCATAAACTCTTGAATGAAACCCATGGACAAACTTACAAAGGCCCATATTATCACTCAGAGATGAATGCTGAAATGCAACTCAGTTCACCATCTCATATTCAAACACTGATGACTCCAGCAATGAGAGGGGCAGGAGAGATGAACGGACTTACACATTTAACTGCACAAGAGGCAAACTAGTGATAAGGGTATGGATCAAACCTGTACGATAATGGGAGAGGGGCAGGACAGGTGAACATATTTTTGCATCAGACTGTTCAATACGTATCTATCTATCTATTGCCAGACACCTTAATACCATACGGGGTGGCCACGAACAAATCGCCTCCATGTCACCCTGTCCCCCGCCATTTCACTGCCCTGCTCCCAACTCACACCCCCTCTCTCCACTCCATCCCTCCATCTCATCCTTGGCCTCCCCCTCCCTCTCTCCCCCTCCACACAAATGATAATGGTAAAGATCACACCTGTATGATGATGGGCCTGTATGCCTTCAAGCGGGGGTCTCTCACGTGGGCAGGGAAGGGCGAGAAGTCAAACGTTAGGGTCAGGCATGAAGTTGAAGATGAGTTACACGCCTCCTCAACCTTAAAAAAAAAAGAAAAAGAAAAAGAAAGAAAGAAAATGAAAAAGGAAAAAAAAAAAATCCTGAAAATCTTGTTACTACAGTTAGCTTGATTTCATATGATGGAAAAGGACACCCACAGTTAAAGTACTAAGTTGTGGCTGCATAAAATCTGATGAATCTTTGTTGTGATAATGCAATGATTTTCCTTGGTTCCTTGTTAAATCAGTCCTCCAAGCTGACTTAAATTCATTATCAACCTAGCAAAATGGGTTAGGAATGCTTGTCAGGTTAGTGTAAAAGCATTTGGCACATGTTAAACAACTGTACCCTTCTCTTTTATGGTGGTGACTAATAAGAGAGGTTGATATTTCAACATCATCCAGATCTCATTTCCCATCCTAAGGTGGGGTGAAGTAGGGTCCTGAGAGTCAGAAAAAATAAATAAATAAATAAAACACTAACCAAAGGTTGCCAAACTGTTTGGGCCACACTTCCATTCAACCACCATTTAGTCCCCCAAAGCTTCTCCCATGGTACATAAATTATCTGCCAATAACAATTACATGCCTGAGTGTCAGGCAGCTCTGGCAAGTTAAAGGTGCACATTGATGCAGTATTATCTTGGTCTTTATATTGACAGCCATGATAACTAAAATATTGAATCCATTGGACACCAAGATACTATTTAAAAAGAAAAAGAAAAAAAAAAAAAAAAGCACAGAGCAGCAGTGTAGGAGGTATGTGTGGAAAGGTATAGTAAAGCCTGGAGCTGAAAAACTGGGGGAGGCTTAGCTGTGGTGTTCATCTCTGAAATGGTTGAGAATTCGACTCCCCCCCCCCTCCTCTTTTTTTACAGACAATGACAGAAGGAAAAACATATTAAATAAAGAAAAAACTTTGCACACCAGATTACAGGTGTCATTCATTCATTTAAAAAAAAAAAAAAATCTATGGCAGATGGACTTGAACTGCTATACAATATAACCTTTCTATTTTACTATCCTTCAACTTAAAAACAGCCCTCAAATAACATCCTAAAGTTTCTTTAAAAAATCTCATTGGACATTCAGAAGATGGAGGTGCAAAATGTTGGCTTACCTGGTGCAGCTGAGACGGTGAGAGATCCAGGGTGTAGACGACTAGAGTGAGGTTTGGCAGCACCCCCTGTACCACACCTACCAGACCCTCCACTTCATCCACCTCACTGCCCCACACCTGCCAAGCACAACTAAATTCAGGTAAGGCACTATAAAGGAAGAAGTGGTACGTATTTCATCATCATCATCAACGTTTGTTCACACTGTTTATAAAGACTCCAACAAGCTTGCAGGAGTCGGCCTTGGTCACCTAATGATGGTTCTCTATGCTGCTCAATCTCTGGCAGCCTCCATATTCAGTCTCTTATCCATGAGATCACATTCTATGACCTCGTTCCAGGTCTTGTTTGGCCTGCATTTCGCAACCCTACACCTGACATTCACACTTCTAACCTTCTGCACCCAACTGTCATCCACCATCCTCTCAACATACCTGAACCATCTCAATCTACCCCAACTCATCACAACACCAACACATTCCAGTCCCATCCTTCCTCTCAACTCTTCAATCATAATCCTAGCCCCCCTAGGTCTAACATTCAAGGACACACTACACATCCAACTAGCCACTGTCATTTCTGTACGTTTCTGCCTACGAATATCTTCTTCTTTTACTGCCCAAGTCTCAGTCCCATAGAATATTGCACTTCTAACACAAGCCACATACAAAGATCCCTTAGCACGGAGAGAGAGCTCTCTCAATGTCAGGAAAGGTAACAGCTCCCACTTATATCCATAAAAATCACTCTTAACCACTTTCATACAGTGACACATTTTTTCCATTTCATTCTTGGTGCTACTGGATGTTTTGCTCAGTTCATGAATGCCACTAAGTAGTGAAAGAATTAATGAAGGCAACACCTAACTCCTACAGTTCAAGAAGTTTCTCCAAAGCTCGATAAAATCATCTGGACATGGCAAAACTAAAGTTACAAGCACATCATGGGACTGAATGAGTTAGCTAATACTAACAGCCGAGGCCAGGACAGGTGTGGATAGGTTGTCCCAGGTGTGGTGGGGGTATAACACTGGGCCTCCTCCCTTCCTCTGTTTCACCCCCTCCTCCTCTTCATCTGCCTCCTCCTCACCTTCCTGTGCCAGACCCAGCCGTGCCAGCAGCTGACGATCGCACGTCATCTTACCCTCCAACTCCTCCTGTGGAAAAATACAAATTATTAGTCAGTCCTCAATGAACCCTTTGAGCCTGGGGAGCTCTTGTCTTCATATTTTTATTCTAACCATTTCCTGATTATTTCATTCAGTTTGGGACAAACTTTTTGAACTGGTGAGGTCAAGCATGGCATTAATATACCCTTCAGTATGAGAGTCCTTTCCTTGGCTGAATAAAATTGTATGGCAGCGCAAGAACAGATTAAAATGAACATCACTTGGATGTAAGTGGCTGAAGCCTAGGATAAGAGTAAGCAAAACACTGCTTTAGGTAGAAAATTTTTGTGACACCTGTTTGGTTCATGAATGAGGGACTAAAAGCATAAAAAACACCCACCCCAGACTTTGTAATCAATCAAGAGCAACAGTCAATGAAAAATAGATCTTAAATTATCATCAACTTAATTACATAACTCCTCCCAGCCAGGTGTTATGGACTAATAACATAACCTACCTGTGCTCCACTCCCAGGTGTCACTGAGAGAGGCACGTCAAAATTTCAATTACTGGGTAACGTGAATTTTAAGGAGGAAGTAACAGTCATTTACAGTCACTTCTAATGCTACGAAGAAGATACCAGTAATATATCATTCATCCCCCTCTCAGGGTGTGCAGGCAAGGGAGAAAAAAGAGAGACAGAGTGAGAGAGAGAAAAAAAAAAGTAGAGAGGAAGTGGGCAAGCAGTTGGTGGTTATAGTTTGGCTCCACCACCACCATAAAAAAATTACCCTCATTTCATTCGCTATAGTTCCTCCTTCAAGCAATATGTGGACTCAACTCAATGGCATTGAAAAGCAGAAGGATAGTGCTTTCTACAGTGGAGGTGAGCTGCTGGCAATGCCAGATAACATGCTGTGAATGTGAGCACATGCACACAGACACAACTTTCTGACTGTGACTCACCTTGAGGTTGTGCGGTACAATGGAGTGTATGGCTGGTGCGGTGGGTGGGGTGGAGGTGAGGGTCGCCAGCACCACCACAGTTGCCACCACACCCACACACCCGCCCAGCACCGCACGCAGCACCCGCATCTCACAAGCTCACCTCACTCCACGCACCTACTCTTGTGCTTCATCCTTCCCTGTTTAGCAACTAAATTATTAGTACATAAAGGCAATTATTCACTATCATAATAATCCTTAAAAATTATTACAGTACAAAAATAAATATATACAAGTGAAATTATCGTTTACCATCATCACCCTGGGGTAAGCAGCTAGAGAATGCACCCAGCTCAGGGAAGATAGGTACCCCTGCCCTGCATATTCCTGGATCATCTTTGGGCAAGGGTGTTGGAGGTGAAGGTGGTGTGGGTTGTGGAGGTGCTTGTTTGTAATTTACTGATACCGGTACCTGTATTGTTCAGTACTGCGCAGAGCCAAGAGGAGTCGCTGGAGTGGCTCAACGTTGTTACAAAGGCCTTCCGATTTTTTTACATTATTCGCTTTAAATTTATTGTTCATCTCACCGTTTGCTTTGTGCTCCCTTGTGACGATGTGTGTGTGTGTGAGGAAGGAGTTGTTCTTAAGTGAGCTGCATTGGCTTGTGACACCAGCAATCTCAAGTGTAAAGGTTGGGTTGATATGTCGTCTGTTGCCTTGTGGAATGTGGTGTTTGTCTGCGATGAGTATGATGCTGATGAACTTTGGAATGTGCCTCTTAATGCTGGTGGTGAGTGTATTGATTTGTGTATTAATGTGTTGTTCTGTTCTTCAGTGAATTTTGTCCAGTCTTCTTTCTTGCAGGTTGTGCACAAGAACTGTAACTGCTGTGGTTTGGTCTGTGATCCTAATCATTAGAGAGAAAATGATGACCATATTCTCCGACTATAATGCATTTACTCTGATCTAAAATATACCACCTGAGGAGAAAACGATAATAATAAAAAATGACAGGAAAGATGCAAGAAATAGGAAGAGAGGAGGGCGACCCAGAAAACGAATGATAAAAGAATGAAGTAGGCAACATGACATCAAATGAGTGAATGATGGTCCCCACCAATTCATAAATAAATAAATAATCCCTTTCAGTTCGATTCATGGTTCAAGTGTTCAGACTGGAGTGTCAATCTGAGAAGTAACCAAGAAAACTCACTTCTATCTCATAACAATGGCTCATCAAATTTCCAGCAACTACTGGTATGATTTGATTCAAGATGAGAGTGTTTAGTTCTGTCGGATGAAAACAATCTAACCAGGCTATACACCCACTCATCCTAGTTCAAAAATATGAATAAATACAAGTTTTGATTATTCTCACTCCTCGTATCATCCTTGGTCTGCAGCTTACTTAGTCTAAACTAGATAAACCAGATTAAATAAAATTTGTTCGTAGATTACCGTGCTTGTAGATGCAATTTTATCAATAAATCCCAGGCAACATCGTCAACCTTGATTACTGGTACTATTACGTCATGGAATATCAATATCATGGATATTACTCACACTATTTACACTTTGTACTAACACCAAGTACTTCAGTGCTGTACGACCAAATACTGCAATAGGTTACGCAGCTACAATGGCTCAAAATCATGTCACGTGATAACATCAACATTTTTATCATAAATAACGATATTCTGGACGGTCTCGAGGAACTCATTTCAAGCCAATATGGTGATACAAAAGCAAATTTAACCTCTAAAATTACTGATATATATTGAAAACAAGCCAAAAATACTCACAAATAGCAACGGTAAAGCAATCAAACAAGAGAAACACAAAAGCAAATATTTTATCAGCAGTAGTAGGGCCAGGTAGCGTCTGCAGCTGCCTGCCACTTCTCAAAATAATATAACTTACTATTTTATTCGATTTAGATTTTTCATATGGAAATTATTAAGTGATTGTCGTTTATTTCATATATTATTTAATCTCATTATAGTGTCTATCAGAAAAATTTTACCTGCAAATAAAAATTTCATCAAAACAAGGTCATCCCAAATAGAAGATGGTACCAACTGTGTTGGTACCAACAAACAATCTGTATGACAAGGACTGCAATATTTTCCTATAAGATATATCAGAAAGGTAAAGTTAATTAAGAAAACGTAAAGAAGATAGCAAAATATCTAATCAAATAAAGCAGGCAAGTTGAAATTTTTGTTCTCTTGCATTTACCGTCAATAAAACTAGTATGTGAGATGGTACTAAATGGAAGGGCGGTGTATCTTGATCTTCTTTGCACAAAGTTTTGAAAGTCACCGGAGAGCACGAGAAGGAATTGCTCAGGCATGAGTGTTATATATCTCCGAACTGCAAAAACACTTATCCCTCCTAAAGGTAAAATGTTACAAAGATGGATAACAATCAATCAAACTTTCCTCTACTTTACTGCTATTACTACAACTTATAATAATGACTGCTTCTACAAGTTACTATTGCTATGACTACTACTACTACTTCAACAAAAACAACAACAACAACATCTACTACTACTGCCATTACTATTACAGTTAGGTCTACTGCTGCTGCTACTACTACTACTACTCTTCAACAACAACAATAACAACAGCAACAACAACTACTACTACGAATACTAACACTGCCATTATTACTACAACAACTACTAGGCTACTACTATTATTAATACTGTCATTACTATTACAGTTACTGCTGCTACTACTACTACTAACCCTCTGTGTAGGCTATAGAGTCCTATCCGTATTGTATCTCTCTCTCTCTCTCTCTCTCTCTCTCTCCTTAGCACCATTTCCTTGGCGATTTATCCTCATTATTACATACTATTTCCTCCTATGCCGCTTATATCTTATGAAGATCGACATAAATATAGAAGAGAATATCAGTGTTCCAGAAATTTGCTAGTCACGAAGAAGTGCTAGGTTCGTATTCTCTTCGGTTAAGGAAGCTCCCTAACCCCTCTTCCTTAGCAATTTATTTTTAGATATGGCTGGGTAATATCCTTTAGTGCGCTGTTACACTGGAAGGATTTGTTTACAGTAGAAGAGGACAGTAAGGTGTAATAAACGAAATAAATCGCCTAGGAAAAGGTGTTAGGGCGCTTACCGTCATCTTTTGTTATAAAAATCCTTCCAATATCGCCATATCCTGCGTAAATAAAGTATAAAAGGATATTAACCAACTATATCCCAAAATAAATCGCTTAGGAAGAGGTGTTAGGGAGCTTCCTTAACCTACCAGAATACGGGCTAAAGTGTGTCAGATATATTTTTAGAAAGCATTAAGCAACGTTGGGTCTGGTTAGTACTTGGATGGGTGACCGCCTGGGAACACCAGATGCTGCTGGCATCCCTAAGTGTCAAGTGGGGTTGGTGGAGGATTAATGCCCCTCCCTGTAAAACAATTAACTCTAAGCCCTTGGCCACCCAGTTTGGGATACATGGCGTCTGGCAATGAATGAATGAATGAATGATATACTCTTCCTCGTGACTGTAGTGAAAATATCATATAGCCTACCGCATTGGTATTTATTAGGGCTGACGAGGTTTCTAAAGACTCCATATACCGCCTCTAGTTTGAACATTTTAATCTTAGGGTGCATGAAATCGTTAAAAGGAGAGAAGAAATCTCCGAGATGATTAGGTTATTATTATTATTATTATTATTATTATTATTAAGACTTCCCATCCCCATGGGAAGATCTCATGTTTTTGTCAATAATACATTGCTGGAGTGATTTAAATCGATGCCATTGGCAGACCGTTTGAGCTACGGCCTTCATTCATCGTCATATTATAGTACTGGTTGGCTGCTTCATCTGACCAAATATCCTGATCCGACTACCAGAACCCAGATAGGATCCGAAAAAAAAGGTTACCCTAAAGCTCAAGAACCACGTAAGTTAGAGGGCTGAAGTGTTGATGGCCTATACCTGGATCATGGCCGGAATGCAGTGCTTAATATCATGGTCCAGATCGAATCGTTGTTCTCTTAGATCACCTTGGGTAAAAAATTTGGACTTTTCCGGGAATAACGGATGTCAGCTACTTTTCTATGAAGGATTAAAACTAGAGCCACCAAACTTATAGACTGTGATGACCTAAGGTGACATGCACAGATCAGTGACCTTGACCTTAAGGTTCCTTTATAGAATGGCTTCTAGTAGGCAAAGGCTGTGGGATATTTTCATCAAAATTGCCTTCGGAGAATTTTACGGTGTTAGTTTTTATTATTATTATTATTATTATTATTATTGTTATTATTATTATTGTTGTTGTTGTCGTTGCTGATGCTGTTGCTGATACTGCTGTTTATGCTGTTGTTCTTGTTCTTCTTGTTGTCTCAGATTCATCGGGTCGTGAACTCAGTTGCTCTTCTTCAGTCCACCATCTTCCTTTCGGGGGGTAGGGAGGGAGGTGAGGGACATTTGTATAACCAGGCAGCTCCACCGCCTACTTATATCAGTGCCACTACATGAAGGCGCCTCTCCAACACCGTAAATTGCGCCAAAAATACGGAAAAAGAAAATAGCAAAGTTTGTGGTGTTGAATATTTGACGGTGTTAGGCGCTGGACCCTGAGTGGGGTTGAAGGAGGGGAAGAGAAAGAGGTATTGTTGGCTGAGAGAGAGAGAGAGAGAGAGAGAGAGAGAGAGAGAGAGAGAATGTTTGTTTGTATATCAGAGAGAATGTGTGTGTGTGTGTGTGTTTGTGTGTGTGTGTGTGTGTGTGTGTGTGAGAGAGAGAGAGAGAGAGAATATGTGTGTTTGTATATCAGAGAGAATGTGTGTGTGTGTGTGTGTGTGTGTGTGTGTGTGTGTGTGTGTGTGAGGGAGAGAGAGAGAGAGAGAGTTTTGATACAGGATTAACTGAGACGGATTAGCAGGTAGGAAGTGGATTAATAGGTGGATCATTAGGTGAAGGTGGATTAGTGTGGATCATCAGGTGGAGGTGGATTGATAGGTGGATCATCAGGTGGAGGTGGATTAATAGGTGGATCATCAGGTGGAAGTGGATTAATAGGTGGATTAGTAGGTGGAGGTGGATTAATAGGTGGATCATCAGGTGGAGGTGGATTAATAGGTGGATCATCAGGTGGAAGTGGATTAATAGGTGGATCATTAAGTGGAGGTGGATTAATAGGTGGATCATCAGGTGGAAGTGGACTAATAGGTGGATCATCAGGTGGAGGTGGATTAATATGTGGATCATTAAGTGGAGGTGGATTAATAGGTGGATCATCAGGTGGAAGTGGATTAATAGGTGGATCATCAGGTGGAGGTGGATTAGTAGGTGGATCATCAGGTGGAGGTGGATTAATAGGTGGATCATTAAGTGGAGGTGGATTAAAAGGTGGATCAGTGGGTGGAGGTGGATTAATAGGTGGATTAGTAGGTGGAGCAGCAG
>NC_136957.1:35975745-35978245 GCF_032717465.1 Coenobita brevimanus | reverse complement strand
CCCTCACAAACTCCTCTGGTATTCCATAATGTCTCATGATCTTCCCCATAGTCTCTCTCGAAACACTATCAAAAGCCTTTTCAAAATCAACAAAACAAAGACTTAACGGTACTCTCATTTCATTAACTTGCTGCATCAAATGCCTAACTATAAAGATCTGAACATTGCAACCACGTCCCTTTCTAAAACCAGCCTGTTCATCCCTCAGAATACCCTCAACCACTGGCTCCAACCTATTTAACAACACTCTACTGAAAACTTTCAAAGCTATGGGTGACAAAGAGATTCCCCTCCAATTACCACATTCACTCAGGTCTCCCTTCTTCGGAACTTTAACAATCACACCATTCTTCCAAACTGATGGTAGTAACCCCGTCACCCATATCTTATTGAATAGCTTGGTCAAGATCATTATTAATCTATCCCCCTCCACTTTAAACATTTCTGGAAATAAGCCATCCTCCCCTGGTGCCTTATTATTCTTTAACTGTTTTACTGCTTTCTCCACTTCTGCAAGCCTCAACTCTCCTGTTTCTATATTTTTAGAAGTACAGAAATCCCAAATCACCACCGGGGGTATTTTTAGAAGTACAGAAATCCCAAATCACCACCGGGGGTATTTTTAGAAGTACAGAAATCCCAAATCACCTCCGGGGGTATTTTTAAAAGTGCAAAATTACCCAAATCACCTCCGGGGGTATTTTTAAAAGTGCAAAATTACCCAAATCACCTCCGGGGGTATTTTTAAAAGTGCAAAATTACCCAAATCACCTCCAGGGGTATTTTTAGAAGTACAAAATTACCCAAATCACCTCCGGGGGTATTTTTAGAAGTACAAAATTACCCAAATCACCTCCGGGGGTATTTTTAGAAGTACAGAAATCCCAAATCACCTCCAGGGGTATTTTTAAAAGTTCAAAAAATACCCAAATCACCTCCAGGGGTATTTTTAGAAGTACAAAAATACCCAAATCACTTCCAGGGGTATTTTTAGAAGTACAGAAATCCCAAACCACCTCCAGTGGTATTTTTAAAAGTACAAAAATCCCAAATCACCTCCAGGGATATTTTTAAAAGTACAAAAATACCCAATCACTTTTTTTTTTTTTTTTTTTTTAGAAGTTACAAAAATCCCCAACCATCTCTTGGATTTGAACTCTGGCGCGTAAAGACAAGGCAAATGTTATTCCCAGGTCTCTACCCCTGCACCAGGCTGACGTTCGCAGGGTTAGGAGTTACAGGAAGAGGTTAGAATGGGAGAAATTAGAGTTAGGTGATAAAAAGGTCAGAATTGTATGTTGGTGTCATTATCATCATCACCTGTTTCTCTACCTTGTGATGGGTAATGAAATGGCAGGGGGACTGGGCAACATGGAGGCGATTTGTTTGTGGCCACCCCTTATGGGATTAGGGTTAGGTGTTAAAGAGGCCAGAATTGTATGTTGTCATCATCATCATCATCATTACCCTCCTGACCCGTTTCTCTACCCTGTGATGGGTAGTGAAATGGCTGGGGGACTGGGCGACATGGAGGCAATTTGTTTGTGGCCACCCCCTTACGGGATTAAGGCGTCTGGCAATAGATAGATAGAGTGATAGTGATGGGTAATGTAGGATCCAGAAACAGTGAGATAGGTAGATGGGAAAATAGGAAATTGGGCTGAAATAGGTACATAATTTTAAGAAGTGATGTTGTTGCCAAAAATATAAGTTTAAAGAGGTCAAAATGTGTGTGAAAAAAATAGTTATGCTTTGTGCTAATGAGTAAAGGCCAGAGGCGTATATAATTATCTGTTTATCTATCTATCTATCCATCTCTCTCTCTCTCTCTCTCTCAGTCAGTCCATCCATCCATCCCTCTATAATTATCTGTTTATCTATCCATCCATCTATATCTATCTATCCATCCATCCAACCATCTATCTATAACTATCTGTCTATCCATCCATCCATCTATCTATCCACCCATCCATCTATAATTATCTCTTTATCTATCTGTCTATCCATCCATCCATCTATCTATCCATTATCTGTTTACCTGTCTGTCTGTATCCATCCATCCATCTGTCTATCTATCTATTTTATCTATCTATCTACCCATCTGTATGTCTATCTAAACACATTGCAGCAGTGTGTTATACTAGATACATATTTCAGAGGAAGACGGTACCGTAAATAGATAGACTCAGATAAATAGATAGATAAACAGATTTTTAAAGCTGGGAGTGACGATGAATACTTTATGAATCGCATGGAGGAAGGACGCTGAAAAAATGAAGACAGATAAATAAATGGACTCATAGATAGATAGATAGATAGAAGGATTTATAGATAGATGTTTTAAGCGGGAAGTGAGAATGAATGCTTGTCAATGGATCGCATGGAGGACAGACGTTGAGAAAGATATGACTAGATAGATAGATGGACTCCGATATAGATAGATAGATAAAGAAATAGATATTTTAAGCAAGAAGTGACGATGCATGGTAGTAGAGATTAT
>NC_136957.1:35960745-35970745 GCF_032717465.1 Coenobita brevimanus | reverse complement strand
GAAAGGAAGTGAGGGAAAGAGAATTGGAAAACGAAGAGATAAAGGAAGGAAGGAAGAAGTGAGAAAGGAAAAGATAAGGAAAGATGGAAGTGGGAAGAAATAAAGGAAGGAAATGGGAAAGGAAGAGATAAAGAGGAAGAAGGAAGTGGAAAAGGAAGAAGGAAGAAAGTGAGAAAGGAAGAGATGAGGAAAGGAAGATGGAAGTGGGAAGGAAGGAAAGAAGTGGAAGAGAAGCAAGTAAGAGTGTGAAGGAAGTTAAGGAAGGAAAAAAAGAAGAAGTAGGAAGGAAGGAAAAAAGAAGACGTAGGAAGGAAGGAAGGAAAAAGAGTTGGAAAGATGGAAAAGTAAGAAGAGGTGGGAAGGAAGGAAGGAGGAAAAGAAGAAGTAGGAAGGACGGAAGGAAAAAAGAAGTAGGAAGGAAGGAAAAAGTAAGAAGAGGTGGGAAGGAAGGAAGGACGTGAAAAAAGTGCTATAGCGAAGCAATTAATTTCAGAGTCCTATTACCGACCTCCTTCCCCAGCTGTTCACCGATTTCTCTTCCACGACACCAATCCGTTCGTGTGGAGAGTGGAGGAGGAATGGGGGAGAGGAGAGAAGGAGGAGAAATGGGGGAGAGGAGAGAAGGAGGAGGAATGGAGGAGAGCAGAGAAGGAGGAATGGAGGAGAGCAGAGAAGGAAGGAAGGAGGGGAGGAGAAGAGAAGGAAGGGAGGCGGGGAGAAGACAAAGAAGGAAGGAGAGGAGGTGAAGAAGAGAAGAGGGGAGGAGAAGAGAAGGAAGTAGGGAGGGGAGGAGAAGAGAAGGAAGTAGGGAGGGGAGGAGAAGAGAAGGAAGTAGGGAGGGGAGGAGAAGAGAAGGAAGGAGGGAAGGAAAAGAAGGAAGGAGGGGAGGAGAAGAGAAGGAAGGAAGGAGGGGAGGAGAGGAGAGAAGGAGGAGAAATGGAGTTGAGAAAAGAAGGAGGGGAGGAGAAGAGAAGGAAGGAGGGAGGAGAGAAGAGAAGGAAGGAAGGAGGGAAGAAGAGCGTATGGTTCGTTGTGTGCGTGTCTTAAGGAAGGAAGAAAAGGATGATGGAAGGAAGGATGGTGAAAGACGGAAGGAAAAATGGTGAAAGGAAGGAAGGAAAGGATGAAAGGAAGGAAGGATGGGTGGTGAAAGAAGGAAGGAAGTGTGGTGAAAGAAGTCAAGAAAGATGATGGAAGGAAGGAAGGATGGTGAAAGAAGACAAGAAGGATGGTGGAAGGAAGGAAGGATGTGTAAGAAGAAAGATAATGGAAGGAATGAAAGAAGGAAGGATGGTGGAAGGAAGGAAACGAGAAGACAGAAGGAAGAATGTAGAGAGTAGTAGTAGTAGCTGATGTTTAACCCTGGTGTGTCAAGTCGAGCAGACCTATCGACTGCAGGTAAGGAGGTCGTCCTAAGCTATTTATTTTCCTTATGACACCTTACTGCCCTGTCCGGAGTTTGATAAATCCTTCCAATATCGCCATACGCTGCATAAATAACATATAAAAGGATATTAGTCATTGTGGTGTATATTCTCGTTCGATGAGGAAGAGCTCCCTATCATCTTATCCTAAGCGATTTATTTTCCTTATGACACCTTACTGCGCTGTCCGGTGTTTTATAAATCCTTCCAATATCGCCATAAATAACACACAAATGGATCCGTGTCCAAAAGTAAGTCGTTAAGGAAGAGGTGTTAGAGAGCGTCCATACCCAACGATAAGTCGCTAAGGAAGAGGTGTTAGGGGGCGTCCATACCAGACGATAAAATAAGTCGCTAAGGAAGAGGTGTTGGGGCGCCTCCTTACCTGAAAATATGGAGCTTCATCTAACCCTAACCAGGTAATCTCAATCCTCTCAGATCACCTGTAATTAGTGATTGTCAGGTGCAGGGGCGTAGCGAAGGGGGGGGAGGGGCGGAGGAGGAGGCCGCCCCCCCTTGACGGTCTTCAAATCGTATGGGGCTAAGAAAATAATAGTAAATACTTAAAAATAAATAAATGAAGAAATAAAAATAAATAAATAAATCACTTTGGAGAGAGAGAATAGAAGATGTTGAGAAGAACGTGTGGAAGAAATAGTGTGGAAGAGAGAGAGAGAGAGAGAGAGAGAGAGAGAGGCAATATTGTTCTTTTGTTCTGTAAGGATAATTTCAAAATCTTCTTTTCTCAGCCAATATCATTTTCTTGCTTCATTTTTCACCATTTTCACTGTAATGAGTTGCCACGTAAATATTCCGATACTCATTATCATAGGCCTCAGAAAGCCACTGAAAATACTTAATTTTGAAACATTTTTTTGTGGGGGGGATCTCAGCGTCCCCCCCCCCCCCAGCTTTTCAAGAATCTATAGACATCTTTCTCCCGCCCCCCCCTCCCCCTTGTGACCTTCCTGGCTACGCCCATCGTCAGGTGTGGAGGGGGGGACAGGTGGGAAAGGTGGGGGAAGTACCGGTAATTAGTGTTGTGATCTGGGTGTTGTATTGCCCTGTGTGTGTAGTGAGTGTAAGTGTATCGCCATTACAGGTGTAGGGATAGGTAGGTTGGGTGTAGTTGTGGAGGGTTTGTTATTGGTGAGGTGATGTTTCTCTCTCTCTCTCTCTCTCTCTCTCTCTCTCTCTCTTTCTTTGTTGGTTGGATGTTGTGGAGGGTTTGTTATTGGTGAGGTGATGTTTCTCTCTCTCTCTCTCTCTCTCTCTCTCTCTTTTGGTTGAGTGTTGTGGAGGGTTTGTTATTGGTGAGGTGATGTTTCTCTCTCTCTCTCTCTCTCTCTCTCTCTTTCTTTCTTTGTTGGTTGGATGTTGTGGAGGGTTTGTTATTGGTGAGGTGATGTTTCTCTCTCTCTCTCTCTCTCTCTCTCTCTCTCTCTTTTGGTTGAGTGTTGTGGAGGGTTTGTTATTGGTGAGGTGATGTTTCTCTCTCTCTCTCTCTTTCTTTGTTGGTTGGATGTTGTGGAGGGTTTGTTATTGGTGAGGTGATGTTTCTCTCTCTCTCTCTCTCTCTTTTGGTTGAGTGTTGTGGAGGGTTTGTTATTGGTGAGGTGATGTTTCTCTCTCTCTCTCTCTCTCTCTCTCTCTCTCTCTCTCTCTCTCTCTCTCAAGTAGTTGCCCTGAGTGCCTTGAGGGTGTACTGCCTCTTGATGTCTTGTACGTGGTCCTTGAAGGAGAGAGAGAGAGAGAGAGAATGTGTGTGTGTGTGTGTGTGTGTGTGTGTGTGTGTGTGTGTGTGTGTGTGTGTGTGTGTGTGTTTACAGGTGCCTTGTTAAACGTGTCTGCCGTAAGGAAGGAAGGATCGTGGGAGAAATGAAGGAAGAATGATGGAGGGAAGGAAGGAAAGAAAGAAGGACGATAGGAGGAAAGAAGGATGATGGAAGGAAGGAGAGAAAGAAGGACGATAGGAGGAAAGAAGGATGATGGAAACAAAGATGGAAGGAAGGAAAGAAGGAAGGATGATAGGAGGAAAGTAGGATGATGGAAGGAAAGCTTTGTGAATGAAGTGAAGAAGAGGGATTGATGGAAAGAAAGAAGGATGATGAAGGGAGCAAGGATGGAAGGAAGGAAAGAAGGACGATAGGAGGAAAGAAGGATAGGGGAGGAAACAAGGAGGGAAAGAAGGGTTATGGAAGGAAAGGATTGTGAGTGAAGGAAGTAAAGAAGAGTGATTGAAGGAAGGAAAGAAGGGTGAAGGAAGGAAAGCGGGAAGAATTATGGAAGGAAGGAGGGAAGCGAGAAGAGAAAAGAAGACTGTAGGAGGTGAAAGAGGAGGGCAATGAGTGTAATAGAGTAAGGAAGGGAAGGAGGAAAGATGAAAAGGAAGGAAATGAGCAGGGAAAAAAGGAAGAGACGAGGGAGAAAGAAACATGGAAGAGGAAGGAAGCGACAAGGATAACGCACTAGTATCCGAATTTTTGTTATTGTTGTTGTCATTCTTCATATCCTTTTCTTCTTCTACTACTACTACTACTACAACTACTTTTTCTTCTCTATTTCCTCTTCTTCTGCAGTCTGCCATCCGCCTTTCGGGGATTAGGGAGGGAGTTGAGGGACGTTTGTATAACCTGGCAGTGGAGTCGCCCTGTTATATCTGTGCCACCACGTGAAGGCCTCCCTCTGCCATAACCGGCCCCCCCAGGACGTATGAATGATGGAGTGATTGGTGAAGGGCAGGGAGGGAGGGAGGAAGAGAGGAGGGGAAGGAGCGAGGAAGGAAGAAGAGGAAGAGAGGAGAAGGAAGGAAGAAGAGGAAGAGAGGAGGGGAAGGAAGGAAGGAAGGAGGAAGAAAGACAGGAGAGATGAAGAGAGGAGTGAAGGAAGGAGGAAGAAAGGAGGATGAGAGGAGGGAAGGAGGGAGGAAGAAAGACAGGAGAGATGGAAAAGATGAGGGAAGGAAGGAAAGGAAGAAAGGAGGAAGGGAAGAAGGACAAAAAAGAGGAGAGGAGGAGGAGGAAAAGGACGGGAGGAATGAAGCAAAAGAGAGAGAGAGAGATTTGAAATGTGCTGATAAAATGGAGGTTAAGAATGAATCGGAAAGATAAGGTGAAAGTGGAGAATGAGAGAGAGAGAGAGGCACAGAAAACGGGAACACTAAACGAGAAGGAAATTTTAGGGTAGACCGTAGCAAAGCATCCAGAGTGTAAAATGTCAATGTTTTAAACCGTAATGCCCTCAGCCTATATTGGGCGAGGTGGGGAAGGAGGGTAGGCTTGGTATTTGGTATGTGGGTCAGAGGGAAGGATTGATAATGTACTTCTTCTTTGTCATCATCATCATCATCTTTTTCTT
This sequence comes from Coenobita brevimanus, assembly GCF_032717465.1. NCBI lineage: Eukaryota > Metazoa > Arthropoda > Malacostraca > Decapoda > Coenobitidae > Coenobita > Coenobita brevimanus. The sequence goes on along the minus strand of NC_136957.1, from coordinate 35,965,964 downwards.
CATTATCATTTTCATCATCTTCATCATCATCTTTTTCATCATTATCAGTCATCATCTTTATTATCGTCATCTTTTTCATCATCATCATCTTCTTCTTCTTCTTCATTCTTCTTTTTCTTGTCACCACCATCATCATTTTCATCATCATCATCATCATCATCATCATGTTTCGTACTATTAAAAAAATGGCTGGATCCAGAGCGATGAACTGTAATTAGAGCATTTAGTGTTAACGGGGACGTGGCATTATTTTCTTTTAGCCTCATTTAAACGTTTGTGTGTGTGTTTGTGTGTGTGTGTGTGTGTGTGTGTGTGTGTGTGTGTGTGTGTGTGTGAAATAGAAGTTTACGTTAGGATGATGATGATGACGATGATTATTATCATTATTATCATCATCATCATCATCATTATCATCATTGGTACTACTACTACTACTACCACCACCACCCATTACTACTACTACTACCACCACCACCACCCATTACTACTACTACTACAACTAATTCATTTATCCTATTTATTTATTTTCAGAGAGACAGGTGCAAGATACAAGCAGACGTTTGAAAATCGACAAGGAGAAGATCGTTACATGTTACACGATTTAAACCAACGGGATTAACGAATATATATTTCAAATTCTGAGATCCGTTAACGCTCAAATGCCCTATGTTGGATGGCGAGTTTTTATGAATTAGCAACATTGTTTTCGCTCATGTTAGTACCGTAAATTAAGTACTATGTGATTTTTTATGTATTTATTTGCAGTTAACGATAAGTGATGAAAATGATGAAATAAGTGAACTTGTGGGAAAATACTGATCATAAATTTACCTGAGAAAAAAATACGGTAATGTAGCAGTGTGTGTGAATTTTGAAAGTGGTGATCAGTAGCAGGTCAGGATTTGTAATGGCCGTTCAAACAACCAGTGAAAGGAAATAGGCCAAGAATTCAAATATTCATAAAAACAAGCGAATATTTAATGTGAATAAATACACCAAAGAAAAACATCCAGAATACATTAACGGGCAAACCTGAAAGAATTCGATTGTTTTTCCATAGCCAGACGCCATAATCCGGCAAGGGTTGGCCACTTGTCTTTTGAGTTAGTTGCTCAACGGGGAGGGGCACTAACCCACCGCCAACCCACTTACTGACACGCAAGGAACACATATGGGTTGGTTATATGGTTACCACCCAGCGTTTTAATTGGATTGTGAACCGGTAAAATTTAGTGTTTGAGTCTGATATAAATTTAATGACTGCGGATTTAAAGTTGCTGAGATCAGCCTAGAAGCCCCTGTGACACTGCGCATCGTAGAAAACGTAAAATCGACCGCGTTCCAGTCAACGGAAAAATATAGGGAAGTGAATGTTTGAAATTACACTTGATAAACAGTTAAACAGTGAACTTTGTCTCGCACTTTTCACTCGTATTAAATAGATAAATAAAGTAAAATAAATTCCTTTCGATGTGTATCATAAAGGAAAATTGTAAGAACAGTAGCCCGTTTGAGCAGAAGTCAGCGCATTGAACGTTTAAGATTGGTGTTCAGATGGTGGAAAGTGGAGTATGATTTATGGTACTTTTTGGATTGAACAATATAAACAGTGCTTCATTTTTGGATATATTAGAAGAAAAGGTTAACAAGCGTTTGAGCAGAAGTGAGCGAAGTTAGTACACTGACCGTTGAGAGTTGGCGTTCAAATGTACCCTTATTAATTTATCGTACCTTTTTAAACCTAATTTAAAAAACTACTTGAACTGTGGATATAGAAACAGAAAATGATAGCAAGAGAAGCCCGTTTGAGCAGAAGTTAGCAAAGTTGGTGGGACCGTTGAGACTAGCGTTCAGATGTGCCCTTAGGAACGAGTTATGTAAAAAAAAAAAAAAAAATACTGTGGATATATAGAAAGAAATTGGTTGCAACAGAAGTCCGTTTGAACAGAAGTTAGCAAAGTTGGTGCGTTGACCGTTGAGACTAGCTTTCAAATGTGCCCTTAGGAACGAGTGAAGGTTAATTTATTGTACGTACAAAAAAATAAATAAATAAATAAACTGTGGATATATAAACAGAAAATGACAACAAGTGAAGCCCGTTGTTAGCAAAGTTGGTGCATTGACCGTTGAGACCAGCGTTCAAATTCAAATGTGCCGTTAGAAAGTGGAGTTGAGGTTTTGTTTGTCACCGTGGAGGCCAGCTTATCCCCGGCTTTCCCTGGCATCCTGGCTTTCCCCACCATAGCCTTCCTCCTTCGCAAACTGCACGTCCTGAGAGAGCAAGGTAAGAAAAAGGAGTTTGGGGATATAGGTTGTCTCTCTCTCTCTCTCTCTCTCTCTCTCTCTCTCTCTCTCTCTCTCTCTCTCTCTCTCTCTCAAGGTAAGTGGGAATAGGAGTTGGGAGGATACAAATTCTCTCTCTCTCTCTCTCTCTCTCTCTCTCTCTCTCTCTCTACCTACCTACCTACCTACCTATCTATCTATTTATCTATCTATCTTTTTTGCACGATATTTTCTAAGTTATATTGCTTTTTCTTTTAGTGTCCCATAAAACTCCAGATTCTTCGTTTTCTTTGAAGAGATTGTAAGAAAATGGGTGAGTTGATGGAAAGAGAGAGAGGGAGGATGCTGAAAAGAACGTGTGCAAGGTATATATGAAATGGAGAGAGAGAGAGAGAGAGAGAGAGAGAGAGAGAGAGAGAGAGAGAGAGAGATCCTGAAAAGAACGTGTGCAAGGTATATATGAAATGGAGAGAGTGAGAGAGGGGGGGGGGGAAATGCTGTGCAAGGTATACATGAAATGGAGAGAGAGAGAGGGAGGGAAAGATGCTGAAAAGAACGTGTGCAAGGTATATATGAAATGGAGAGAGAGAGAGAGAGAGAAGGGGGGTGAGTGAAAGATGTTGAAAACGTGTGGAAGAAATGATGGTGAGAGAGAGAGGGAGGGAGAATAATGGATGATAGAGGAAGATTTTTAGAGGAAGTCTGGAAGATATTGGATCTCTTCAGCCCGACGACCTGTTTTCTTCCCTCCTTAAATTATTACTATAGGCGATTTATTTTTCATCCGACGGAACTATACCACTGAGAAATTTGAATACTCCCTCTTGGCTCCTCTTGGCTGTTGATAATAATAATAATAATAACAATAATAATGATGATGGAGATAGTAGTAATAGTAGCAGAACTAATGATAACTGTTAATAATAATAGCTGATAATATAATGATAATAATAATAATAATAATAGTTGTAACTTTTGAGACATGAATCAGAGGTGAAAAATCCGTTTCACCTACCTCTCTACCCCGTATCATTGGTGTTATGAGGCTGCTTACAGAGAGAGAGAGAGAGAGAGAGAGGTTCGTTGTCATAGTAACGGCATGCGAGGATCTCCCCCTTTCTCTCTCTCTCTCTCTCTCTCAGCTACATTCTTCCTCTTTCCCTCCCTCCCTCCCACTCACGCACACTCACCCTCCCTCCCTCCCTTCCTTCTTCAGTCCTCCCCTCCTCCCCTCCCCCTCCGTCCCTCTCTTTCTTCTCTTGTCCCCCTCACACACACACACACACACACACACACACACACACACACACACACACACACACACACACACACACACACACACACACACACACTTCCTCCCTTTTTTTTTTTTCCTTCAGTCTTTCATTCCGTCCCTCCTCCCTCTCTCCTTCCCTCCCTCCATCCCTCTCCCTCTCATCCTCCCTCCCACCCCCCCATCGTCCACCCTTCCTTTCGCCCTTTCCTCCCCTCCCTCCCTCGCTTCCTCCATCTCATCCTCCCTCCCACCCCCTATCGTCCATCCTCCCTCTCTTACTCCCTTCCTCCCTCCTTCCCTCCCTTCCTCCCTCCCTCCCTCTCAGTGTGTATCAGTATATCAAGCGTTTTTACATGGGAACACTTTTTTTTTAAGTTGAGAGCGTCGCGTGCTTAGTCTACTTAGTTACTGTTGATTTATTTCCTTCCCCGTACTGGTGTTTGGAGATTTCGTACCGTAACACCTCTTCCATAGCGAATTATTCTCTACCCTTAACCGTCACCTTAGGACTGTTTGAATTTCGCACCGTAACATCCTTAGCGACTTATTTTCCAACCTTAACCGTCACCTTAGCACTGTTTGAATTTCGCACCGTAACATCTTTTCCATAGTGATTTATTCTCGACACAACCGTCACCTTAGTACTGTTTGAATTTCGTACGGTAACATCTCTTCCTTAGCGACTTATGCTCCACACTTAATGTTCACCTTAGTACTATTTGAATTGGATTTCTTATTTTGTCATTCATAGCGAACTGTTTTCTATACAACCTTCATGCTTGTTATTGATTTATTTCCTTTACTGCTGCTACTACTACTACTACTACTGCTGCTGCTACTACTACTACAGCAACTACTACCAATACTACTACTACCACCACCACCACCACCACTACTACTACTACTACTACTACTATTACTACTACTACTACTACCACCACTACTACTACTACTACTACTACTATTATTACTACTACTACTACTACTATTACTACTACAACCACCACCACCACCACCACTACTACTACTACTACTACTACTACTACTACTACTACTACTACTACCACCACCACCACCACCACCACCACCACCACCACTACTACTGCTACTACTACTACTACTAGGCTACCACCACCACCACCACTACTACTACTACTGCTACTACTACTACTACTACTACTACTTTTATTGAGATATTCGTCACTTTTCCTTAACTGACATTTCCACATTGCGTGATCTTATTAATGGAGAGAGAGAGAGAGAGAGAGAGAGAGAGAGAGAGGATAAAACTGGAGTGTAAACAAGGCTATGCTAATGTGTGATAATGAGAGAGAAAAAGGGAGAGAGAGAGAGAGAGAGAAGCTGTGTTTTTTTGTTGCGGTGTTAATTACTAGAGAGAGAGAGAGGCTGTGTGGTTTGTTGTTACGGTACGGTGTTAAGTCCGGGAGAGAGAGAGAGAGAGAGAGAGAATGTGTGATAATTGAAGGGAGTGGCTGTGTGGTCTTTGTAATGAGGTTTTGTGTTGCGGTGTTAATGAGAGAGAGAGAGAGAGAGAAGAAAGGGTGCATTGTGTGAAAGAAATAATGTAGACAATCGGAAAGAGAAAAGAAAAAGGAGAGGGGAGGAAAGAATAATCATCCGTTGTGATACTATACTATTA
>NC_136957.1:35940745-35955745 GCF_032717465.1 Coenobita brevimanus | reverse complement strand
ATGATGATTATTCTTATTGTTATTATTAGTTATTATTATTATTATTATTATTCCGTCACTTATCGTCCCCTATTTCCATCATACCGGTACTTATTGAGACTGTACATCATCATGACCCCCCCCCATTACGCTGACCCAGTTTCAGTGACCTTGACCTACTTTTCAAGGTGACAGGTCCAAAAATGTCCAAAAACCATGACTTTTCCACCTCACTTTTCTCCAAAATTATTATACATTCATGAACGTGCAAGGAAATCCTATTAGAGGAAAAAAATTATCCGAACATTAGTATGGAAAATATGTGAAGGTGTGATATTAGGGATGCCTCACTCATCAACAATTTTCAGTTTTTTTTTTTTTACAGTGCAGAGGAAGGAAAAACTATCCATCTGTCTGTCTGTCTGTCTATATATCCTTTTATCTATCTATCTGTAGCCCGACGCCCAAATCCCGCGCAGGGTGGCCGCAGACAAAACGCCTCGAAGTCGCTCTGTCACCCACCATTTGACTGCCCCCTTCCCCCGCAACTCACTCCCTCCTTCCCTCCATACAGGATAAACCAACACATACATGAGACACTTCTTGGCCGTATTATCTGACCAGGAATGTATAATTTTGGATGGCAGTTTGACCGACGGGTTTTTGCGTTATTAAAAAAAAAAAAAAAAGATTCGGGTATTCTATCTATCTATCTATAGCCCGACGCCCTAATCCCGCAAAGGGTGGCCGCAGACAAAACGCCTCCAAGTCACTCTGTCACCCACCATTTGACTACCCTCCCCCCAACTCACCCCCCCCCCCCTCCCTCATATACCTCTCAACTCCATCCCTCCACCTCATCCTCGGTCTACCCCTCCCTCTCCCTCCCTCCACCTCACCTACATACACCCTCTTAGTCAGTCTTTCATTCTCCATTCTCTCCATTGGTGGAAAAAAACAATATTCTCATAGGTGAATCTGTCTGTCTATCTATCCATCTGTCTATCTATCATCCAATCCTACGTTGCCCCATGAGGAGCGTAGGAGCCCGGGGCTAGGCAAGTTGGTCCTGACATTTCAGATGAGACCTGCCTCACTCATCCCTGAGTGGCATCACGTGAGCAGTAAACCCCAACCATCCCTTGGATATAAACCTTCACCGGCTCAATCCGATTGGAGCGCCGTAATTACCCACTAAACCACCAGGCGCCATAGTTTGGTTATATGGTAACCACCCAGCGTAGTAATGGCTTCCTGGTGTACAGGAAACCATTCGGCTTGTCACTCAGTGTAGAGTCACCCACAGGCAGAAGGAAGAGGAAAGAATAAGTTACAATTTATTTTTTACTTAACTTTGTAACCTTTAACTTAAGTAATACCCCAACCATCCCTTGGATATAAACCCTCACCGGCTCAGTCCGATTGGAGCGCCGCAATATTCTCCTATGTGAAAAAAAAAAAAAACATCAATATTTTTGGTTCATTATTATTCTGAAGAGTGATGGTATTGGTGGATTTATGTTGAGTTGATTATTACGTTGATGATACTGTTAGTGATGGTGGTAATGGTGATAGTGGTGATTACAGTGGTGTAGTGATGATTCTGGTAGTGATGATATTTGTGGTAGGGGTTATAATTGTGGTAGTGATGATAATGGTGGTAGTGGTGATAACAGTGGTAGTGATGTAGTGGTGATGATGGTGGTAGTGGTGATGATGGTGGTAGTGGTGATAATGGTGGTAGTGGTGAAGATAGTGGTAGTGATGTAGTGGTGATGATGGTGGTAGTGGTGATAATGGTGGTAGTGGTGAAGATAGTGGTAGTGATGATAATAGTGGTAGTGATGTAGTGGTGATGATGGTGGTAGTGGTGATAATGGTGGTAGTGGTGATGATAGTGGTAGTGATGATAATGGTGGTAGTGGTGATAATGGTGGTAGTGGTGATAATTGTGGTAGTGATGATGATAGCGGTAGTGATGATAATGGTGGTGACTGGCCTACCCTTTGTTCACTCTTGTCCACTGTTTTCCTTTGGTGTGGATTCTCTCTCTCTCTCTCTCTCTCTCTCTCTCTCTCCTCTTCCCCCTTCTCACTCCCTTCCCTCCTTTTTCCTTCAGTTTTTCCTACCTCCTACCTCTCCTTTCTCCATTCTCTCTCTTCCCTTTTCTCTCTCTCTCTCTCTCTCTCTCTCTCTCATCTTTTCTTTCCTCCCTCCTTCCTTCCCTGTTTTCTCATTCTTTCTCCCTCCTCTCTCTCCTTCATTCTCCTTCCTATAATTCTTCCTTTTTGCTTCCTTCCTCCTCTCTCTCCTTCATTCTTCCTCTCTCATTCTTTCTCCTTTCCCCCCTTCGTTCTTCATCTCCCTTCTCTCCCTCCTTCATTCTCCCTCCTCTCACTCTTCCTCTTATCTTCCTCCCTCCTCTCTCCCTCCTTCATTCTCCTTCCTCCCCTCCCTCCTTCATTCTCCTTCCTCCCCTCCCTCCTTCATTCTCCTTCCTCCCCTCCCTCCTTCATTCTCCTTCCTCCCCTCCCTCCTTCATTCTCCTTCCTTTGTTCTTCCTTCCTCCTCCTCATTCTTCCTTTCTTCCTTCCTCCTCTCCTCCCTCCTTCATTCTCCTTCCTGTCATTCTTCCATTGTTCTTCCCTCCTCTTCTCTCCATTCCTCCCATCTCTCCCTCCTTCATTCTCTCCTGTCATTCTTCCTCTCTTCCTTCCTCCTGTCTCCTCATTCTTTGTCCCATCTCTCTCCTTCATTCTTCTTCCTGTCATTCTTCCTTTCTTCCTTCCTTCTCCCTCCATTCTTCCTTCCATCTCTCATTCCTTCATTTTCACCTCTCTTTCTTCCTTCCTCCTCTCTCATCATCCTTCCCTCCCTCCTTCATTCTGCTTCCTGTCATTCTTCCTTTCTTCCTTCCTCCTCTCTCATTCTTCCATTCCTCCTTCCTCCCTTCATTCTTCTTACCCTCTTCCCTTTAATTCCCATCCTTTTGTTCCCTCTTGTCCTCTCTCTCTGATGAAGGTCAGTTTCTCCCAGATCCCCCTCGGCTCCTAAGTGTGTGTGTGTGTGTGTGTGTGTGTGAGAGAGAGAGAGAGAGAGAGAGAATATCTGGGCGTCTCAAACCGGTATGTGAAATATGGCAACTAATTTCCGTAGACTTTTCCCCCCCATAGCATTGCGTTCAAAAGACACTGAATGATTTCCAGAGCATTTCAGAGGTATGCGCTGTAATTCATCCCTCTCTGGCCTGGATTTCTAGGGGTCTCGGTGGTTACTGTGTTAGCCTTATAGTCTGTGATCCCGTGAGTTTAGGTTCGAATCATCCCCACCCCCCCTTTGTCCCCTCCCCTGCCAAATATTCCTAAAAGTTGGTCTGGGTGAAGTTCTGCCTGTGTAAAAATATTTCTTTCCTAACTAAAACTCTTTTGCCTTGGATTGAGCGCTCGCACACACACACACACACACACACACACACACACACACACACACACACACACACACAATACTCTCTCTCTCTCTTTCTCCTTTCTCAATCCAGCTAAATCGAATTACTTTTTTCTTAGTTTTTTTCTTCGTTTTCTTTTTCAAGGGGAGACTTAAGGATGTTTACTTGACTGAAAAAAGTTTGCTGCGTGGAGAGACGAGCAAAGTTTGTGGCTATTGTTTGGGTGCTCTCTCTCTCTCTCTCTCTCTCTCTCTCTCTCTCTCTCTCTCTCTCTCTCTCTCTCTCTCTCTCTCTGTCGTGAGTGCTATTAGACGTATGTGCATCGTGTATGTATTTTGCATGCGTGTGCGGTATGTGGGTGTGTATGTTTGTATGATGTGCGAGTAATATGCATGCCTTTTCGATGTGTGTGTGTGTGTGTGTGTGTGTGAGAGAGAGAGAGAGAGAGAGAGAGAGAGATTTGTGTGAGAGAGAGAGAGAGTTATTCGTGTGTGTGTTTGAGAGAGAGAGAGAGAGAGAGAGAGAGAGAGAGAGAGAGAGAGAGAGAGTTATTCGTGTGTGTGTGTTTGAGAGAGAGAGAGAGAGAGAGAGAGAGAGAGAGAGAGAGAGAGAGAGTTATTCGTGTGTGTGTGTGTGTGTGTGTTTGGCAGCTACGCGTTTGTTGTTACAGACACACGTAAAACCAGATTGATTTACACATTTTCTGTCAATTCTTGATTGTAGTTTCTATTACCATTATTATTATTATTATTATTATTTATTAGTAGAAGCAGTACCGTAGTAGTAGCAGTAGTAGTTTTGTTTTTGTTATTATTATTATTATTACTACTACTACTACTACTACTACTGTTATTATTATTATTATTATTATTATTATTATATTATTATTATGGAAATGAGGGTAAAGGTGAAGAAGATAGTGCTAATGATAATCACTCTGTTAATTATGATCATAGTATAATAATGCTAATAATAATAATAATAATAATACATCCAGCCTCCCGGTGTTATGATTATTAAAATGATAGCGATAATCCTAAGGCCTCTTTCATCTCTTCCAAAAAAATCCTTAGCTGTGTTTTTGAAAGCTTGCAAATGATTGGTTGTCTGGTGCATGTGAGATTAACAGTGTATTTGAGGATATTATAGATAGATAGAAAGGTAGATAGATAGATAGAGAAGTAGAGAGAGAGATATATAGGTGTTATAGATAGATAGATAGATAGGTATTGATATTATTATAGATAGATAGATAGATATAGGTATTATTATAGATAGATAGATGTAGGTATTATAGATAGATGTAGGTATTGTTATAGATAGATAGAGATAGATATTATTATAGATAGATATAGGTATTATTATAGATAGATAGATTGATTGATATAGGTATTATTATAGATAGATAGATTGATTGATATAGGTATTATTATAGATAGATGGATAGATATAGGTATTATAGATAGATAGATATAGGTATTATAGATAGATAGGTATAGGTATTATTATAGATAGGTGGATAGATATAGGTATTATAGATAGATAGGTATAGGTATTGTTATAGATAGGTGGATAGATATAGGTATTATAGATAGATGGATGGATAGATATAGGTATTATAGATAGATAGATATAGGTATTATAGATAGATAGGTATAGGTATTATTATAGATAGGTGGATAGATATAGGTATTATAGATAGATGGATATAGGTATTATAGATAGATAGATATAGGTATTATAGATAGATAGGTATAGGTATTATTATAGATAGGTGGATAGATATAGGTATTATAGATAGATAGATAGATAGATATAGGTATTATAGATAGATAGATATAGGTATTATAGATAGATAGGTATAGGTATTATTATAGATAGGTGGATAGATATAGGTATTATAGATAGATGGATAGATAGATATAGGTATTATAGATAGATGGATAGATAGATATAGGTATTATAGATAGATAGATATAGGTATTATAGATAGATGGATAGATAGATATAGGTATTATAGATAGATAGATATAGGTATTATAGATAGATAGATATAGGTATTATTATAGATAGGTGGATAGATATAGGTATTATAGATAGATGGATAGATAGATATAGGTATTATAGATAGATAGATATAGGTATTATAGATAGATGGATGGATAGATATAGGTATTATAGATAGATAGATATAGGTATTATAGATAGATAGGTATAGGTATTATTATAGATAGGTGGATAGAGATAGGTATTATAGATAGATGGATAGATAGATATAGGTATTATTATAGATAGATATAGGTATTAGTATAGATAGATACAGATATTATAGATAGATAGATAGAAGCTAGTTTTATATTTATTTACATATTTACTTTTTTTTTGCATAGATTAATTTAAAAACGAGGCCTTTCAATTTTCAGCTTTATCAGATGGGCTAGGTAAGTGTGTAATTTATATCCCATCAGTGACATGTAGTTCCTCCCTAATTTGCCTAAACATGGAAAAAAAAAAATCAAGGAAGCCGAAAAACTTTGAAAATGTTGATACGAGAGCAGAACTTTTTTTTTTTTTTTATACAAGGAAGAAGGAACCAAAGGCCAGGCACCCGCAAACCGTTCCCTCCAAGATAAGAACTAAAACGATACAAACAAGAGCTGACAGTTTCACGCGTATCTGGCCCGCCTGACTGACTGTAAGGCCTGGGTTGTAACTTAATCTACGGTACATAGGCTATCGGTTATTTAGGTTGTGTTATCGCTAAATGGTAATTGTGACCCGTATACTACTACTACTACTACTACAACTACTACTACTACAGTACTTCTGATACTAATAATAATGTTAATAATAGCGGTACTACTACTACTACTACTACTATTACTACTACTACTACTAATAATAATAATAATGATAATACCGTAATAATAATAATGATAATAATAATAATAATAATAATAATAATAATACCGTAAGAATAATAATAAGAATAATATTAGTAATAATAATAACAACACCGGTAATAATAATATTAATAATAATAATAATAGTAATAATAATAATAATAATAATAATACCGTAAGAATAATAAGAATAATAATATTAGTAATAATAATGATAATAACAACACCGGTAATAATGATAATAATAATAATAATAATAATTAAAAATGGTTACAAATGAATGCACATGGACGACCAATCAGCGTCCACCTGTCAAAAGCGTAAGACTCTTCTCAGGTGAATTCGCAAAGGTAATAATTATAATGACAGTGAAAAAGGTAACACAGGTAAATAATGATAAGTTCACTACCTGCCATCATCTAATTATATCTTTTTATCAATATTTTTTTACTAATTAGATATATATTTTTTATCGAATTATATATGATAGATATAATACAGATAAATAATAATGAGGTCACCATCTATCACCTAATTATATATATTTTGTTCACTATATATTTTTAGGTTATTATATCTATTTTTGTCTTCAGTTATCTATCTATCTATCTATCTATTGCCAGACGCCATAATCCCTTAAGGGGTGGCCATTTGACTTTGAGTTATTGGTTTTATGGGGAGGGGCACTAACCCTCCACCAACCCACTTGTTGACACGTAGGGAGCACGTATGGTTTGGTTATATGGTTACCACCCAGCGCTGTAAATGGTTTCCTGGCCTACAGGAAACCATTTGGCTTGTCACTCAATGTAAAGCCACCTGTAAAGGAAAGAAGAGCATTAAGTAGTGACAGGAAGGATGGGAGAAATAGGAAGAGAGGAGGGCAGGCACAGAAAAACAATGATAAAGGATAAGGAAGAAGTAGGCAGCACTACATCAGGTGAGTGGATGATGGTCGCCACCACCTAGATATAATTATAATACCGATAAATAATAATGAGGTCACTGTCTACCGTCATCTAATTATATATATTTTTATTACTACGGTATATATTCTAAGCTAATTATATATATCTATTTTTATCTTTAAGTACAGTATATAAAATATATATAATTATAATACAGATAAATAAGAATAAGGTCACTATCTTTTTATCTGTTTTTAGCTGTTTTTATCTATTTTTATCTTTTTATCTATTTCTTAGCTAATTATATCTATTTTTATCTTTATTTTTAGCTAATTGTATCTATTTTTATCTTTTTTATATATATTTTTAGCTAATTATATCTATTTTTATCTTATATATATTTATAGCTAATTATATCTTTTTATCTCAGTTTTTAGCTAATTATATCTATTTTTATGTATCTATTTTTATCTTTTGTCTATTTTTAGCTAATTATACCTATTTTTATCTATTTTTTAACTACTTTTTTTTATCTATTTTTAGGTAATTATATCCATTTTATCTTTATTTTTAGCTAATTATATCTATTTTATCTTTATTTTTAGCTGATTATATTTATTTTTATCTATTTTTATCTTTTTAGCTAATTATATATATTTTATCTATCATTTTTAGCTAATTATATCTATTTTTATATATAAATTTTTAGCTAATTATATCTATCTTTATCTTTTTTATCTATTTTTAGCTAATTATATCAATTTTTAACAATTTTTTAGCTAATTATATCTATTTTTATATTTTTTATCTATTTTTAGCTAATTATATCTATTTTATCTTAGCTAATTATATCTATTTTTATCTCAGTTTTTAGCTAATTATATCAAATTTTAAGTATCTATTTTTATCTTTTTTATATATTTTTATATAATGTCTATTTTAATCAATTTTTTAGTTAATTATATTTATTTATCTTTTTATCTATTTTTATTTTTTTATATATTTTTTTAGCTAATTATACAGTATATATTTTATCTTTATTTTTAGCTAATTATATTCATCTTTATCTATTTTTATCTTTAACTATTTTTATCTAATTTATCAATTTTTATCTATTTTTTAGCTGATTATATCTATTTAACTTTATCTATTTTTAACTCATTATATCTATATATCTATTTTTAGCTAATTATATCTATTTTTATCTTCCCAGGACATCGCCGTAGTCATGGTGAGTGGAGAGACGCTGTGGTGGTGTAGCCGTTCAAGGTAAAGATTATTATTATTATTATTATTATTATTTTCAGTATTAAGGAGAATTCATTTAGGGAGCCGCGGTGGTCAGGTCTTGCGGTGTTATACTTGCGATCTGTTATTATTATTATTATTATTATTATTATTATTATTATGGTATTAAGGAGAATTTGTACATTATTTGGCATTTAGGGAGCCGCGGTGGTCAGGTCGTTCGGTGATATACTGACGATCTATTATTATTATTATTATTATTATTATTATTATTATTATTATTATCATCATCATCAGTAATATTAGTTAAAAGAGGGTACTAAAGACTTTCATAAACAAAGTGGAGAGAGAGAGAGAGAGAGAGAGAGAGAGAGAGAGAGAGAATGGAGGAAGAGGGAGGAGGGTAAGGAAGATAAGGTGAGTGGAGGAGGGAAAGGTCAGGAGAGAGGGTTGAGGAGTGAGATAAATAGATAGATAGAGAGAGCGGTGTGTTTATAGATAGATAGATAGATAGAGAGGGGGAGGCACTGAGAGAAGAGGAGAGAGAAAGGGAGAATGGAGGATGGAGAGGAAAGGGAGAGAGAGAATGGAGGATGGAGAGAAAAGGGAGAGAAGAGAGGGAGGATGGAGGGGAAAAGGAAAGAGGGAAGGGAGAATGGAGGGAAAAGGGAGAGAGAGGTGGGGGGGAATGGAGGAGGGAAGGGGAGGGAGAGAATGGCGTGTTTTGAAGGGACTGTCGCGAAAGAGAGAGAGAGAGAGAGAGGTGGAGATGAGATGAAAGTGAGCGAGAGGGGAGGATACAGGAGGGGAAAGGGAGAGAGTGAAAGAGGAAGGAAAATGGAGAGAGAGAGAGAGGAGGGGGAAGGATGCCGGGAGAGTGGATGCGAGTGGAGAGAGAGAGGGGGCGGGAGGGAGGTGGAGAGAGAGAGAGAGAGAGAGAGAGAGAGGGGGCGGGTGGGAGGTGGAGAGAGGAAGAGTTAGCCCAGTTTGCCGGTGGACGCGCGTGTGTGAAGGTGTGTGTCTACCTGTCGCTCTCTCTCCGCCCACACCTGCCCTCTCGCTGCGTGGGCGTGGGCGTGCTGCTTGTACCCCTCCACCCACCCACCCACACCTCCACGTCCGCCCACTGTTTGATTTGTGGGCGTGGGGGTACTTCTTTCTCACGCCCATACTCCCAATCCCACCCACATTCTCCCTCCCCCACGCCCACACCCCTCGCGCGGTGTGGGCGTGGGCGTAAACTGTATCCCGCCCACCCTACGCCCACTGTTAGGCTTGTGGGCGTAAATTTGGTTCTCTCTCACGCCCACACTGCCTCTCATCCAACCCACCCAGTTAGGCTTGTCCTCCCTCCCGCCCACACTCCCACCCACCCACCCACGCCCACGGATGGATTTGTGGGCGTGGGTGTAGTTCTTTCTCACTCCCTGGAATTGTCCGGCCGGTGAATTGATCAGCCCACCTACACCAGCCATACTACTTCGTTATACCAGTCATACCACTTACTGTTACACCACCCACTGTCATACCACTTACTGTTATACCCGTTACTGTCATACCACCCACTGTCATAGCACCCACTGTCACACCACTTACTGTTATACCCGTTACTGTCATACCACTTACTGTTACACCACCCACTGTCATACCACTTACTGTTACACCACCCACTGTCATACCACTTACTGTTATATCACTCAGTCATACCACTTACTGTTATACCCGTTCTGTCATACCACTTACTGTTATACCCGTTCTGTCATACCACTTACTGTTATACCCGTTACTGTCATACCACATACTGTCATACCCGTTACTGTCATACCACTTACCGTTATACCACTTACTCATGCCACTTACCGTTATACCACTTACTCATGCGGTTAACTGTCATACCACTTACTCATGCCATTTACCGTCATAACACTTACCGTTATACCAGCTGCTGTTATACTACTGTCATACCGCTTACTGTACTGTCATGCCACTTACTGTCACACCATTTACCGTTATACCACTTGGTTATGCCACTTACCGTTATACCACTTACTCATACCACTTATTGTAATACTACATGTTCATACCACCTATTGTTATGCTACTTACCACTATACCACTTATACCACTTTCTATAATTCCACCTACCATTATGCCACTTACCCCTTCACTACGAGGACTGGTGTTGGAGGGGGAAGCCTTCACGTGGTGGCACTGATATAACCAGGCGGCTCCACTGCCCGGTTATACCAACAAAGAACAGTAACAATAACAACAAAGACAAAAACAACGATAAAAACAAGAACCACTCACTGTTTATACCACTTGTAATAACACCACTATACCACTTAATGTAATACCACACCACTATACCACTTAATGTAATACCACACCACCATACCACTTAATGTAATACCACACCACTATACCACTTAATGTAATACCACACCACCATACCACTTAATGTAATACCACACCACAATACCACTTAATGTAATACCACACCACTATACCACTTAATGTAATACCACACCACTATACCACTTAATGTAATACCACACCACCATACCACTTAATGTAATACCACACCACAATACCACTTAATGTAATACCACACCACCATACCACTTAATGTAATACCACACCACTATACCACTTAATGTAATACCACACCACCATACCACTTAATGTAATACCACACCACTATACCACTTAATGTAATACCACACCACCATACCACTTAATGTAATACCACACCACCATACCACATAATGTAATACCACACCACCATACCACATAATGTAATACCACACCACCATACCACATAATGTAATACCACACCACCATACCACATAATGTAATACCACACCACTATACCACTTAATGTAATACCACACCACCATACCACTTAATGTAATACCACACCACTATACCACTTAAAGTAATACCACACCACCATACCACATAATGTAATACCACACCACTATACCACTTAATGTAATACCACACCACCATACCACTTAATGTAATACCACACCACCATACCACTTAATGTAATACCACACCACCATACCACATAATGTAATACCACACCACCATACCACTTAATGTAATACCACACCACCATACCAATTAATGTAATACCACACCACTATACCACTTAATGTAATACCACACCACCATACCACTTAATGTAATACCACACCACCATACCACTTAATGTAATACCACACCACTACCACTTAATGTAATACCACACCACTACCACTTAATGTAATACCACACCACCATACCACTTAATGTAATACCACACCACTACCACTTAATGTAATACCACAGTATAACACCACACACCTTCATACCATTCTCTGTCACACCAGTCACCACACACAGCAGCACAACACATCACCACACCGGACATTGCCACACCACACACGTTACATCACACCACCACACCACACCACAGTCACACCACTCCAGTCCCTCACCACACCACATAGCTCCACCACACAGCATCTAAACCACTCTACCGCCTCACACACACCACTAATACCACCCACTATCACACCACATACCACCTCACACCACTTACACAACCCACTATCACACCACATACAACCTCACCACACACCACCCACAATCACACCACTTACCACCCACTGTCACACCACATACCACCCACTGTCACACCACTAACACCACCCACTGTCACACCACTTACACCACCCACTGTCACACCACTTACACCACCCACTGTCACACCACACCATACCCACACCACATCACATTAAATCAGCCACACCACTCACACCACATATATACCAAAGCCACACCACCTATACCACTCACTGTCACTTCACTACACCAGCCCCTTACCATACAGCACCAATGACCGTATTTCCGTATATACCTTTGTTTCAAGACAGTTTCCCCCATGTAGATCACCTGTGTTTCAAGACAATTTCCTGTTTCATATCTACAGTAGGCTACCTCTGTTTCAAGACAGTTCCCTGTTTCATATCTAGCCTACCTGTTTCAAGACAATTTCCTGTTTCTTATCTACCTCTGTTTCAAGACAATTACCACATGTAGATCACCTCTGTTTTAAGACAGTATCATGTTTCACATCTGCCTGTTTCAAGACAATTTCCTGTTCCATTTCTACCTCTGTGTCAAGACAATATCCTGTTTCATATCTGCCTCTGTTTCAAGACAGTTTCCTGTTTCATATCAACCTCTGTTTCAAGACAATTTCCTGTCTCATATCTACCTCTGTTTCAAGACAGTTTCCCATGTAGGTCACCTGTGTTTCAAGACAATATCCATACTCGACACAGTAGTTATTGCTATAATTTCGAAGCTTCGAATTGTCTTTACCTCATTTTCCCAAGATTGTTTTGGTAGTCATCTCTGTTACGACGAAGGTATGTTATTGTGGGATTTTTGTTGTTTTGAGAAAAGGAGATTTTTTTTTTTTATCGTATCCTGTGATTTTATGTTATTGTTTTTAAGTTACTATATTTTATAAGTTTATTGTGGGATTTTATTGTTTTGAGACAAGAAGACAAGCTGTTTTTACCGTAACTTGTGATATGATTGTTTTTGTTGTAAGTTAGCATATTGTAGTTTTTTTTCTTTAAGTTACGTTATTGTGTGATTTTATTGTTTTGAGACAAGAAAGGTTGTTTTTATCGTAACTTGTGATTTGATGTGATTGTTTTGGCTGTAACTTGCGATCTTTACAGGTATTTATTTATTTATATATTTATTTATTTATTTATTTTTAATTCAAGGAAGAAGGAACCCAAGGCCAGACCCCTGAGAGTTTGTTCCCTTCAAGAAAAAAATAAAAACAATAAGAGAGATCCAGATTCAAGATGCGTTCATTTTTTGCCACATTGTATCGTATTTTTATCGTAACTTGTATTCTGGTGAGAGAGAGAGAGAGAGAGAGAGAGAGAGAGAGAGAGAGCTGCCCTATCTACTTTACCTATTAACCGAGAGAGAGAGAGAGAGAGAGAGAGAGAGAGAGAGAGAAACAGACAGACAAAAAAGAAAAAACAGCGGAAGAGAGAGAGAGAGGCAGACAGACGGACAGACAAAAAAGAGAAAACTGCGGAAGAGAGAGAGAGAGAGAGAGAGAGAGAGGCAGTGGCGTGGTGAGGTAACTTTAAGCATCCTTCCCCAGCTTAAACCCAGCTTATGCAATGGCGGACTACTGCCTTACCCCTGTCTGCCTCACCCCTGCCTGTCTCATCCTTTCCTACCTCACCCCTGCCTACCTCATCCCCTCCTGCCTCACCTCTGTCTGCCTCACCCCTGCCTGCCTCACCCCTGCCTGCCTTACCCCTGCCTGCCTCACTCCTGCCTACCTCACCCTTGTCTACCTCACCCCTGCCTGCCTCACCCCTGCCTGCTTCACCCTTGCCTGCCTTATCCCTGCCTGCCTCACCCCTGCCTGCCTTACCCTTGCCTGCCTCACCCCTGCCTGCCTCACTCCTGCCTGCCTCATCCCTTCCTGCCTCACCCCTGCCTACCTCACCCCTGCCTGCCTCACCCCTGCCTACCTCACCCCTGCCTGCCTCACACCTGGCTGCTTCACCCCTGCATGTCTCACTTCTGCCTGCGTCACCCAACCAAGCCCTTTCTCACCACACCAGACCTGCCTCACTGCCCTGCCTCATGTTACAAGACCTGCCTCACTGCCCTGCCTCACGTTACAAGACCTGCCTCACTGCCCTGCCTCACCGCACGCCATCTGCCTCCCCCACTCCTTCTCTCAGCGTTCTTTCTCCTTTAACATGGCCGCCTTTCCCACTACTGAGTAAAATGGCCTGGTATTAGTCAGCATATAATACCAGGGGGTGTGGTGTGACGCTGGAATTGTCAACCTCGCTGGTGTTAAGGTATTAGGGTGTACTGGAGAGGGGCCTGCGCGTGGTGGTGTAGATGTGGTGTGGTGGTGGATCTGCCCGGGTATACAAACGTGTGTGTGTGTGTGTGAGAGAGAGAGAGAGAGAGAATTACCGTACCAGGAAGTGCGTTAATAAAGCAGCCAGCAAGAGAGAGAGAGAGAATTACCTGTAAGTGCGGTAATAAAGCAGCCAGCAAGAGAGAGAGAGAGAGAGAGATTACCTGTAAGTACGGTAATAAAGCAGCCAGCAAGAGAGAGAGAGAGAGAGATTACCTGTAAGTACGGTAATAAAGCAGCCAGCAAGAGAGAGAGAGAGAGATTACCTGTAAGTACAGTAATAAAGCAGCCAGCGAGAGAGACAGAGAGAGAGATTACCTGTAAGTACGGTAATAAAGCCGTCAGTAAGAGAGAGAGAGAGAGAGAGAGAGATTACCTGTAAGTACGGTAATAAAGCAGCCAGCAAGAGAGAGAGAGAGAGAGACTTCTAATCCATCCGAAGCATAAAACAAAACAATAAATCCTACAAACACATAATAAAGCAAATAAAGGAAGATAATAAGCGAATGAGGAGGTTGTAAATAAAGGAAAGTCAGGTATGAGGGAGGA
>NC_136957.1:35923245-35928245 GCF_032717465.1 Coenobita brevimanus | reverse complement strand
GACTGGACGGTTGATTTGACTAGTAACCAAGGAGACTCATTGCAACCTCAGAATTAAGACATCACATTTTATACAACCAAAAATTAATATCGAGATTGTGATGTGCCCAGTCCCGTCAGATGAAGATTTGACTAGTAACCAAGGAGACTCAGATTTGTCTTATGGAACTACGAAACCAAAAAAATTATATCGAGATGATATTTACCCAGTTCCCTCTGATGAAAAAAATTGACTAGTAACCAAGGAGACTCATTCCTGCCTAATTCCTAACTCATTGATACTACTGCTATTGATTTTTTATTTATTTATTTATTTTTTCGAATTTTCCTTGTCCAAAATGGCGGCGGTCCTCAATTAGGTTAGTATGGATTACCGGGTGTGGCGGTGTAGGGTGTCAGGGAGAGAGAGAGAGAGAGAGAGAGATGGATAAATAAGAGAGAGGGGGAGAGAGAGAGAGAGATGGATAAATAAGAGAGAGGGGGAGAGAGAGAGAGAGAGAGGATTCTGGATTAGTAAGAGAGAGGATGCTGGTTAAGTAAGAGAGAGAGAGAGAGAGTATGCTGGATAAGTAAGAGAGAGAGAGAGAGGATTCTGGATTAGTAAGAGAGAGGATGCTGGTTAAGTAAGAAAGAGAGAGAGAGAGAGGATGCTGGATAAGTAAGAGAGAGAGAGAGGGAGAGAGAGGATGCTGGATAAGTAAGAGAGAGAGAGACTGAGAGAGGATGCTGGATAAGTAAGAGAGAGAGAGAGAGAGAAAGAGAGGATATTGGATAAGTAAGAGAGAGAAAGAGAGAGAGTGAGGATGCTGGATAAGTAAGAGAGAGAGAGAGAGAGAGGATGCTGGATAAGTATATAAATAAATAGATAAATAGATGAACGACCAAGTAGGTAGATACATAAATAGATAGATATATAAATATGATCTGGTCTATTTAGGGCGGGGGGTGCGGCTGATTCTGACCCAACTCGGTAGAAAGGTTGTGGGTCAGGAGGGAACATGACTTGCATTGTATAAGAACATAAGGAGAGAGGAGAACTGCAGTAGGACGTTTGACCCATGCTAGGCGGCTCCTAGAAGAGTAACGGAACTACTGGAATAAGACAAGGATAGCAAAGAATGCGGCTCTGACTTTGATCTCAGGGCCATGGGTCAAAATCCGTAAAACAAAATTGATTCATACCAAAAGTCTCTTATTATTAGGTGTATATTGATAAAGGTATTTTGATGTGGAATGTGGAGTTATTTGAATGTTGCTTCTGCAGTTTGAGAATTCTGGTTATTATTATTATTATTAGTACTATTATTTTTATTATTATTATTATTACTATTATTATTATTATTATCATTATTATTAGTATTAGTATTATTATTTTTATTATTTTTTATTATTATTATTTATATTATTATTATTATTTTTATTATTATTATTATTATTATTTATATTATTATTATTATTATTATTACTGGCGGCCGAAGACGATTTTATGTAATTATGGAAAAACTTTTTGAATTATAGAGTTAATACAGACTACTTTCAACCCCGCCATTAAAAAAAAAATATATCATTAGGGGAAAAAAAAAAAAATGAATAAATGGTTGGACTGAAGGGGTTGCGACAGACGAGGAGAGAGAGAGAGAGAGAGAGAGTCCATTTTGGTGGTGAGTTATGTAGCCTAGGTCTCTCTCTGTCTCTGTCTCTCTCTCTCTCTCTCTCTCTCTCCCCGTCTTCTCCCTCCCTCCATACCTCTCTCCAGCTCATCTCCCTCACTCTTCTCCCTCCATGCTTCCCCCCTCCACCTCTCTCTCTCTCTCTCTCTCTGCCAGCCAGCACCGCCGCCTCTCGGTGAAGGCGGTCACTAGGTCAGGCTCTATCGATCCACCCACGCTCGCTCCAGGGCCCCCTATGCTTATTCAGGGGCCCTGTCTGCGGTTCATATGCTTGCTACGGGGCCCCTAATTGTGACTATGCTTGCTACGGGGCCCCTAATTGTGACTATGCTTGCTACGGGGCCCCTAATTGTGACTATGCTTGCTACGGGGCCCCTAATTGTGACTATGCTTGCTACGGGGGCCCTAATTGTGACTATGCTTGCTTCAGGGCCCTGTCTGTGCTCCCTATGCTTCCTTCAGAGCCCTATTTTGCTTCTTATGCTTCCTCCAGGGCCCTATCTTGCGTCCTATGCTTGGTCCAGGGCCCTATTTTGCATCCTATGCTTGCTTCAGGGCCCCTAATTGTTATTATGCTTGCTACAGGGCTTTATCTTACTTTCTATGCTTGCATCAGGGCCCCTAATTGTTACTATGCTTGCTACAGGGCCCTATTTTGCTTCCTATGTTTCCTCCAGGGCCGTATCTTGCGTCCTATGCTTCCTCCAGGGCCCCTTAATGTCACTATGCTTCCGCCAGGGCCCCTTAATGTCACTATGCTTCCGCCAGGGCCCTATTTTGCTTCCTATGTTTCCTCCAGGGCCCTATCTTGCGTCCTATTCTTGGTCCAAGGCCCCTTAATGTCACTATGCTTCCGCCAGGGCCCCTAATTGTGTCTGTGCTTGCTCCAGGGCCCCTTATTGTCACTATGCTCCCTCCAGGGCCCTATCTTTGCTCCCTATGCTTGCTCCAGGGCCCTATCTTGCTCCCTGTGCTTGCTCCAGGGCCCCTTGTTGTCACTATGCTTGCTTCAGGGCCCTCTTTATTCTTGCTTCAGGGCCCTCTTTATGCTTGCTTCAGGGCCCTCTTTATGCTTGCTTCAGGGCCCTCTTTATGTTTGCTTCAGGGCCCTTTCTATGCTTGCTTCAGGGCCCTCTATTTGCCTGCTTCAGGGCTCTATGCTTGCTTCAGGGCCTTTTATCTTGCTTCAGGGCCCTCTATATGCTTGCTTCAGGGCCCTATGCTTGCTTCAGGGCCTTTTATGCTTGCTTCAGGGCCGTTTCTATGCTTGCTTCAGGGCCCTATGCTTGCTTCAGGGCCCTATGCTTGCTTCAGGGCTCTATGCTTGCTTCAGGGCCTTTTATCTTGCTTCAGGGCCCTCTATATGCTTGCTTCAGGGCCCTCTATATGCTTGCTTCAGGGCCCTATGCTTGCTTCAGGGCCCTATGCTTGCTTCAGGGCTCTATGCTTGCTTCAGGGCCCTTTCTATGCTTGCTTCAGGGCCCTTTCTATGCTTGCTTCAGGGCCCTATGCTTGCTTCAGGGCTCTATGCTTGCTTCAGGGCCCTTTCTATGCTTGCTTCAGGGCCCTCTATATGCTTGCTTCAGGGCCCTATGCTTGCTTCAGGGCTCTATGCTTGCTTCAGGGCCTTTTATGCTTGCTTCAGGGCCCTCTATATGCTTGCTTCAGGGCCCTCTATATGCTTGCTTCAGGGCCCTATGCTTGCTTCAGGGCCCTTTCTATGCTTGCTTCAGGGCCCTTTCTATGCTTGCTTCAGGGCCCTTTCTATGCTTGCTTCAGGGCCTTTTATACTTGCTTCAGGGCCTTTTATACTTGCTTCAGGGCCCTTTTATACTTGCTTCAGGGCCCTTTCTATGCTTGCTTCAGGTGTCTTTCCATATTCTTCATCATTTCATTCTACCCATCCTTCTTTCCTTGCTTCCTTCCTTCTCTTTTTTCTCTTCCTTCTTTCCTTCTGTCTTGTTCCTTCCTTCCTTCTTCCTTCCTTCCTTTCTTCCCTCCTTATTCCATCCTTCTTACTTTTTTCTTTCCCTCCTTCCTTCTTTTTCCTTCCCTTCTTCCTTCTTTCTTTTTTCCTTCCCTCCTTCCTTCCCTTTTTTCTTTTTCCATCCTTCTTTCTTTTTTCCTTCCATCCTTTCATTTTCCATCCTTCCTGCCTTCCTTCTTTCTTTTCCTTCCCTCCTTCCATCCTTCTTTCTTTTTTCCTTCCTTCATCTCTTCCTGCTTTCTTTTTGCCTTTCCTCCTTCCTTCCTTCCTTCCCTTCTTCCTCTCTTTTTTTCTTCCTTCCTTCTTTCTTTCCTTTTTCCCTTTCCCTCCTTCTCGCTTTTTCCCTTCCTTCTTTCCTTCCCGTTAGTTTTTTTCCTCCCCTCTTTCCTTCCATCCTTTCTTCCTTCTTTTTTTCCCTTCTGTCCTTCCCCTGAGTTCTTTCCTTCTTTCCTTCCTTCCTTCTTTCCTTTCTTCCTTCTTTCCTTTCTTCCATCCATCCTTATTGCGTTCCTTCCTTTCCGTCCTTCTTTCCTTCCTTCCTTTTTACCCGTCAATCCTTCCTTCCTTCCTTCTCTTTCTTTTCCCCTCAGTCCTTCTTTCCTTCCTTCCTTTTTACCCGTCAATCCTTCCTTCCTTCCTTCTCTTTCTTTTCCCCTCAGTCCTTCTTTCCTTCCTTTTTCCCTTACTTCCATCCCTCTTTATCGTTTTTCTCCTTCTGTCCTTCCCTTGAGTTCTTTCCTTCCTTCCTTCCTTCCATTCTTCCTTTTTCCCTTTCCTTCTCGCTTTTTCCCTTCCACCCTTCCTTCCTTCTTTCCATCCTTTTTTCTTTCCATCCTTCCCCTGAGTTCTTTCCTTCCTTCCTTCCTGCCTTCCTTCCTTTCTTCCATCCTTCCTTCTTTCCTTTTTCCCTTTCCTTCTTTCTCGCATTTTCCCTTCCTTCCTTCTTTCCTTTCTTCCATCCTTCCTTCTTTCCTTTCTTCCATCCTTCCTTCTTTCCTTTCTTCCATCCTTCCTTCTTTCCTTTCTTCCATCCTTCCTTCTTTCCTTTCTTCCATCCTTCCTTCTTTCCTTTCTTCCATCTTTCCATCCTTTTTCCCTTCCATCCTTATCGTTTTTTTCCGTCTTTCCTTCCCCTGAGTTCTTTCCTTCTTTCCCTCCTTCCTTCCTTCTTTCCTTCCTTCCTTCCTTCCTTCCTTCTTTCCTTCCTTCCTTCCTTCCTTCCTTCCTTCTTTCCCTCCTTCCTTCCTTCTTTCTTTCCTTCCTTCTTTCCTTTCTTCCTTCTTTCCATCATTTTTTTCTTCCATCCTTCCTTATCGTTTTTTTCCGTCTCCTTCCCCTGAGTTC
>NC_136957.1:35855745-35910745 GCF_032717465.1 Coenobita brevimanus | reverse complement strand
TCCCTATCCCCCGAAGGAAGGATGGTGGGGAGCCTCAGCCTGTAGTCCACTGGGTTCACGTTCCCCTTATCTTTTTATATCTATTTGTGGTCAGTCCCCCCTTTTTAGCACCGTCTACCTATCTATCCATGTATCTATCTGTCTATCCATATTTATCTGTCTGTCCATCTATAGCTAGACGCCTTAATCCCGTAAGGGGTGGCCACAAACAAATCGCCTCCATGTCGCTCTGCTCCCTGCCATTTCGCTGCCCTCCCCCCCGGCTCACACATACCCCTTCCTCATACACCTCTCCACTCCATCTCTCCTTTATTTCTGTCAACCTCTATCTGTAGCCAGACGCCTTACTCCCTTAAGGGGTGGCCACAAACAAATCGCCTCCATGTCGCTCTGCTCCCTGCCATTTCGCTGCCCTCCCCCCAGCTCACATCTCCCTCCCTTATATACCTGTCCACTCCATCCCCTCTCTATACCGCACCGTAATCTAAGTAACTAAGTGTTCCAAGTGTCTAGTAAGTGTACCAAGTGTTCCATAAGTGTACTAAAGTGTTCAGTAAGTGTACTAAAGTGTTCAGTAAGTGTACCAAGTATTCAGTAAGTGTACCAAGTGTTCATTAAGTGTACTAAAGTGTTCATAAGTACCAAGTGTTCATTAAGTGTACTAAAGTGTTCATAAGTACCAAGTGTTCATTAAGTGTACTAAAGTGTTCAGTAAGTGTACCAAATGTAAATCAAGTGGCCTAGAAACTTGTCTTAGCAAAAGTGTTAGAGAAATACTAGAAATAAAAGTGGATTTAGTTGGAAAGTGTGTTGTATGGTGTGACAGAGCCAGAGAGAGAGAATTATAGTCATCGTAGAGAGAGAGAGAGAGAGAGAGAGACAGACAGACAGACAGACAGACAGACAATCAGAGAGAGAGAGAGAGAGAGAGAGAGAGAATTAAATTTACACAGAAAATAACTTAAAATCACACAGAAAGACATAGATCAATTGAAAGAGAGAGAGAGAGAGAGAGAGAGAGAGAGAGAGAGAATAAAGGTTACACAGAAAATAGCGTAAAATCTCACAGCAGGACATAGATCAGTTGAGAGGTTATTCAAGTTACACAGAAAAATAACTTAGAATTTAACAGCTAATTTAAGACAGAAAATTATAGTTATACAGAAAATAAGAGAGTGAGAGACTGACAAGGAGAGTGTATGTGAGTGAGGTGGAGAGGGAGGCCAAGGATGAGGTGGAAGGATGGAGTGGAGAGGTATATGCGAGAGGGGGGGCTGTGAGCTGGGAGCAGAGCAGTGAAATGGCGGGGAACAGGGCGACATGGAGGCGATTTGTTTGTGGCCACCCCTTATGGGATAAAGGCGTCTGGCAATAGATAGATAGATAGATAGACAAAATAACTTAAAACTCACAGCTAGACATCAGTTGAAAGAGAGGCCATTATAGTTGAACAGAAAATAACTACAATTACACAACAAAATGTAGATAATGTGAAACAGAAGATTAAAGATTGTTCCACAGACAGTAACTTGAAATCCACAGAGACACGACTAGTAAAGTAAGATGGAGTTGGTAAAGGTAGTAAAGAGGAGTGGAGTGACGGGAAGGGCTTGTTAGTAAAGAGAGAATCATTTGACACCCACAAAAAGACAGAGAATCAGAATCACTTGACACAGAAAGACAGAGAATCAGAATCACTTGATACAGAAAGACAGAGAATCATTTGACACCCACAGAGACGGAGAATTCGTTGGCACCCACAGACAGAGAATCATGTGACACCCACAGAAAAAATCATTTGACACCCACAGACAGAGAATTATTTGACACCCACAGAAAGACAGAGAATCATTTGACACCCACAGAAAGACAGAGAATCATTTGACACACACAGAAAGACAGAGAATCATTTGACACACACAAAAAGATAGAATCATTTGACACCCACAGAAAGACAGAGAATCATTTGACACCCACAGAAAGACAGAGAATCATTTGACACCCACAGAAAGACACAGAATCATTTGACACCCACAGAAAGACACAGAATCATTTGACACCCACAGAAAGACACAGAATCATTTGACACCCACAGAAAGACTCAGAATAATTTGACACACAGAAAGATAGAATCATTTGACACCCACAGAAAGACACAGAATCATTTGACACCCACAGAAAGACAGAGACTCATTTGACACCCACAAAGGCAGAGAATCATTTGACACCCACAAAGACAGAGAATCATTTGACACCCACAGAAAGACACAGAATCATTTGACACCCACAGAAAGACACAGAATCATTTGACACACAGAAAGATAGAATCATTTGACACCCACAGAAAGACACAGAATCATTTGACACCCACAGAAAGACAGAGACTCATTTGACACCCACAAAGGCAGAGAATCATTTGACACCCACAAAGACAGAGAATCATTTGACACCCACAAAGACAGAGAATCATTTGACACCCACAGAAAGACAGAGAATCATTTGACTCCCACAAAGACAGAGAATCATTTGATACCCACAGAAAGACGGAGAATCATTTGACACCCACAGAAAGACGGAGAATCATTTGACACCCACAGAAAGACAGAGAATCATTTGACACCCACAGAAAGACAGAGAATCATTTGACACCCACAGAAAGACAGAGAATCATTTGACACCCACAGAAAGACAGAGAATCATTTGACACCCACAGAAAGACGGAGAATCATTTGACACCCACAGAAAGACGGAGAATCATTTGACACCCACAGAAAGACGGAGAATCATTTGACACCCACAGAAAGACAGAGAATCATTTGACACCCACAGAAAGACAGAGAATCATATGACACCCACAGAAAGACAGAGAATCATATGACACCCACAGAAAGACAGAGAATCATATGACACCCACAGAAAGACAGAGAATCATATGACACCCACAGAAAGACAGAGAATCATTTGACACCCACAGAAAGACAGAGAATCATATGACACCCACAGAAAGACAGAGAATCATTTGACACCCACAGAAAGACAGAGAATCACTTGACACCCACAGAAAGACAGAGAATCATTTGACACCCACAGAAAGACAGAGAATCACTTGACACCCACAGAAAGACAGAGAATCACTTGACACTCACAGAAAGAGAATCATTTGACACCCACAGAAAGACAGAGAATCATTTGACACTCAGAAAGGCAGAAAATTTTGATACCCACAGAAATAATCATTTGACACCCACAGAAAGAGAATCATTTGACACCCACAGAAAGACAGAGAATCATTTGACACCCACAGAGACTAGAGTAGGCAGTGATAGTGTTTTCTTACCCTCGTCCAGCACACTGAAGATAACTAGGAACGTAGAAAAAGACGCTTACAGAAAGACAGAGAATCATTTTGGCACCCACAGAAGGACAGGGATTCATTTGGCACCCACAGAAGGACAGGGATTCATTTGGCACCCACAGAAGGACAGAGATTCATTTGGCACCCACAGAAAGAGAGAGAATCATTTGGCACCCACGGAGATCACGAGAGAGAGAGAGACAGTGCCTTGTTTTCTGCGTCTTACACACCGAAAATAACTGGGAGCGTAGATAAAGACGAGACTTAAACGCTGGAGGTGATACAGAGGTCTTGAAGAGAATAAGTAGAAGACATACAGGTGTTAAGGGATCTTTCAAAGGGTGTGGCGTGGTTAATAGAAGCCTAAAGGAAGATAAAGAATAAATCAAAGCTCTAAAAGTGTTAAGGGAACTTTCAAAGGGTATGAATTGTGATTTAAAGGACTGAGATTAAAGTTGACAAAGTGAATAAGTCAAACTCGTCGTGGTGTTAAGAAGCTTGAAGGGCGTATAGGAGGTCGGTGTGTGTGTAGTGGTGGTGTGTGGTGGTGGTGGTGGTGTGGTGGAGGCAAAGTGTGGTGCTGTAAAGGCCGGGTCCGGATGAGTGTAGCCAGGGTGTTAAGTCCACTCCGATTGGCTACACCCCAGAAGAATGGACAACCCAGTAAGTATGGACCTTGTTTTATTAATCTCGCTTTATTAGTCTTGTTTTATTAATCTTGCTTTATTATGGACCTTGTTTTATTAATCTCGCTTTATTATGGACTTTTATTAATCTCGCTTTATTATGGAGTTAGTTTTATTAATCTCGCTTTATTATGGAGTTAGTTTTATTAATCTCGCTTTATTATGGAGTTTGTTTTATTAATCTCGCTTTATTAGTCTTGTTTTATTAATCTCGCTTTATTATGGACTCTGTTTTGCTTTATGATGGAGTTTGTTTTATTAATCTCGCTTTATTATGGAGTTTGTTTTATTAATCTCGCTTTATTGTGGAGTTTGTTTTATTAATCTCGCTTTATTATGGAGTTTGTTTGATTAATCTCGCTTTATTATGGAGTTTGTTTTATTAATCTCGCTTTATTATGGAGTTTGTTTTATTAATCTCGCTTTATTATGGAGTTTGTTTTATTAATCTCGCTTTATTATGGAGTTTGTTTTATTAATCTCGCTTTATTATGGAGTTTGTTTTATTAATCTCGTTTTATTATGGATCTTGTTTTATTAATCCTGCTTTATTAGTCATGTTTTATTAGGCTATACTGTGTGATTTTGTAGTGATGTATATTTACTTTAGTTTACCTGCCTTATAGCTCTACCTTAATGTACCTTGCCTTATATTACCTTAGTGTACCTTTCCTTATATTACCTTAGTGTACCTTGCCTTATATTACCTTAGTGTACCTGCCTTATATTACCGTAGTGTACCTGCCTTATATTACCTTAGTGTACCTGCCTTATATATTTACCTTAGTGTACCTGCCTTATATATTTACCTTAGTGTACCTGCCTTACATTTACCTTAATGTACCTGCCTTATATTACCTTAGTGTACCTGCCTTATATCTCTACCTTAGTGTACCTGCCTTATATAATTACCTTAGTGTACCTGCCATATATATTTACCTTAGTGTACCTTGCCTTATATATTTACCTTAGTGTACCTGCCTTATATATTTACCTTAGTGTACCTGCATTATATATTTACCGTAGTGTACCTGCCTTATATTACCTTAGTGTATCTGCCTTATATTACCTTAGTGTACCTGCCTTATATCTCTACCTTAGTGTACCTGCCTTATATATTTACCTTAGTGTACCTGCCTTATATTACCTTAGTGTACCTGCCTTATATTGCCTTAGTGTATCTGCCTTATATTACCTTAGTGTACCTGCCTTATATCTCTACCTTAGTGTACCTGCCTTATATATTTACCTTAGTGTACCTGCCTTATATTACCTTAGTGTACCTGCCTTATATTGCCTTAGTGTACCTGCCTTACATATCTACCTCACTGTATCCTGCCTTATATATCTACCTTAGTGTACCTGCCTTATATATCTACCTTAGTGTACCTGCCTTATATATTTACCTCACTGTACCCAGCCTTCACTGTACCTTCAAATATTACATCTTCCCTCACTGTACCCTCTCTTCAATGTACCCTTGCACTTGTACATGCTTCCTTCAGTACCTCTACCGTACCGTATCATTCACTGTACCTGCCACACACACACACACACACACACACACACACACACACACACACACACACACACACACACATTTTCTTTGTTCTTATCGGTGACCTCCATGTTATAATTTTAAACACATTGAAGGATACATGTTTACTGAATGCTTAATAGATGTTTACTGAATGTTTATTGATGTTTACTGAATATTTACTTGATGTTTTACTGAATGTTTACGGGATGTTTTACTGAATGTTTACAAGATGTTTTACTGAGTGTTTACGGGATGTTTTACTGGATGTTTACGGGATGTTTTACTGGATGTTGTACTGAATATTTACGGGATTTTTACTGAATGTTTACTGGATGTTTTACTGAATGTTTTACTGTAAGTTTATAGGATGTTTTACTGAATGTTTACGAGATGTTTTAGTGAATGTTTACTGGATGTTTTACTGAATGTTTACGGGATGTTTTACTGAATATTTACGGGATGTTTTACTGAATGTTTAGTGGATGTTTACTGGATGTTTTACTGAATGTTTAGTGGATGTTTACTGGATGTTTTACTGAATGTTTAGTGGATGTTTACTGGATGTTTTACTGAATGTTTACGGGATGTTTTACTGGATATTTACGGGATGTTTTACTGAATGTTTAGTGGATGTTTACTGGATGTTTTACTGAATGTTTACTAGATGTTTTCTGAATGTTTACGGGATGTTTACTGAATGAATGTTTACTGACTACTAGATGTTTACTGAATGTTTAGTGGATGTTTACTGGATGTTTTACTGAATGTTTACTAGATGTTTTCTGAATGTTTACGGGATGTTTACTGAATGAATGTTTACTGACTACTAGATGTTTACTGAATGTTTATTGGATGTTTACTGAATGTTTATTGGATGTTTACTGAATGTTACTAGATGTTTACTGAATGTTTACTGACTGCTAGATGTTTACTGAATGTTTACCTGATGTTTACTGACTGGATGTTCACTGGACTCTGACTGGACTGAACCGCCTGGCATCACGTCCCCTAACAAGCTCAAACCGGCTGAAACCACACACACAGGCTGCGTGGAGTCAGCCTGTGTGTGTGGTGCCAGGGCGAGTGTAGATAGACAGATAGATAGATAGATAGATGGATGGATGGATGGATGGAGAGAGAGAGAGAGAGAGAGATGGATGGATAGATAGATAGATAGTTATATGGATGGATAGATAGATAGATGGATGGATGGATAAATAGTTAGATGGATGGATAGATAGTTAGATGGATGGATAGATAGATAGATAGTTAGATGGATGGATGGATGGATAGATAGTTAGATGGATGGATGGATAGGTAGATGGATGGAGAGAGAGAGAGAGAGGCTTGTGCAGGGAGCGAGACAGACCGACTTGAGCGTGTGTAGATAGATAGATAGACAGATAGACAGACAGATAGGTAGAGTGATAGGCAGATAGATAAATAGATAGATACGTAGATAAACACAGACAGATAGAGAATTGGCTTTTACTGATAATGTTTACAAGAGGACGCTGGGAAGGAAGGGCAGTGTTTTGTGTGTGTGTGTGTGTGTGTGTGTGTACAAGTTTTAGGCCCTTAACCCCTTCAGTATGGGAGTCAGTCTAGCCTCTCCCTTAACCCTTTCTCTTTGGCGACTTATTTATATTCCTCATACGGACAGTGATTTTTATTAAGTCTGTGTGATGTAACTTTTTATTTATTTATTTATTTTATTTTATTTTTTTGAATTTTTGAGATTATTTTGGTTTTAAAAAAGAGGCGCCTTCACGCGATGTCATGCACAGGGGCGGAGGAGCTACCCGGGTGTTATATGTGTCTTTCAGTTGCCTGTATTTCATGAAAGGAGGATTGGAACTGCTGTCTATCTGTCTGTCTATCTATCCATCTATATATCTATCGGTTTATCTATCTGTCTCCATCTATATATCTATCGGTTTATCTATCGCCATCTATATATATCGGTTTATCTATCGCCATCTATATATATCGGTTTATCTATCTATCCATCTATATATCTCGGTTTATCTATGTATCTATCTATGTCTCCATCTATCCATCCGTATATCTATCGGTTTATCTATCTGTCTTCATCTATCTATCCATCTATATCTATCGGTTTATCTATCTACCTATCTATCTGTCTTTCCATCTATCTATCCATCTATATATCTATTGGTTTATATATCTATCTATCTGTCCATGTATCCATCTATATATCTATCGGTTTATCTATCTATCTATCCATGTCTCCATCTATATATCTATCGGTTTATCTATCTGTCTATCTATCTCCATCCATCCATCCATCAATATATCTATCGGTTTATCTAACTGTCAATCTAGCTATCCATCCATCCGTATATCTATCGGTTTATCTATCTATCTATCTGTCTCCATCCATCCATCTATCCATCAATATATCTCTTGGTTTATCTATCCATCTAGCTATCCATCTATCTATATATCTATCGGTTTATCTATCTATCTATCTGTCTCCATCCATCCATCCATCAATATATCTCTTGGTTTATCTATCCATCTAGCTATCCATATATCTATATATCTATCGGTTTATCTATCTATCTATCTGTCTCCATCCATCCATCTATCCATCAATATATCTCTTGGTTTATCTATCCATCTAGCTATCCATCTATCTATATATCTATCGGTTTATCTATCTATCTATCTGTGTGGTTTTATTCTTGTGTGTACGTTTAGGTGAGATTGGGCTTGCAACCTTCTATCTATTTATCCGTCCGTCTGTGTCTGTCTATCTATCGACTCATACCTGTCAATATCTATCTGTCTGACTGTCTGTGTCTATATCTATCTAACTATCTATCTATTTGTCTGTCTGTATGTATGTATGTCGTCCTAGGTTGCATCACACACACACACACACACACACACACACACACACACACACACACACACACACACACACACACACACACACACACACACACACACTGCTCGATCTCTGTTTTCATTCTCTTCAGTTCTTTTAAAACGTATTTCAGAATTTTTAAAACACGTGAACTTAGCATATATGAGAGACTGACTAGGAGAGTGTGTGTGGGGGAGGTGGAGGGGGAGACCGAGGATGAGATGGAGGGATGGGGTGAGTTGGGGAAAGGGCAGCTTGATGGCAGTGGACAGGGTGACATGGAGGTGATTTGTTTGTGGCCACCCCTTCCCGGACGAAGGCGTCTGGCTAGAGAGAGAGAGAGATGATTATGATTTTCTTTCCATTTATCTATGTCTCTCTCTCTCTCTCTCTCTCTCTCTCTCTCTCTCTGTATTCATTTTATATATTTCTATCTATCTGTCTATCTATCTGGCTTCTGTCTGTCTGTCTGCCTGTTTATCTACCCATCTGTCTTTCTATCTATCAACCTCTAAATCTGTCTATCATTCTGTCTACTTTTCTCTATCAATCTATCCATTTACCTATCTATCTATCAGCCTCTAAATCTGTCTATCTATTTATCTATCTATGTGTATGTCTTTTTCTCTACATCTATTTTTCTGTCTATCTGTCTGTTTTAATTTCTTTGCCTAATTATATCTATCTCTGCATATATCTATCTGTCTATCTATCGAATATCTTGGTTGTCCGTCTGTCCATCTCTCTATCTATCTTTCTATCAGTATCTGTCTAGGAATACGTCTGTCCATTTATCTATCTACCATCCATCTATCTATCTATCTGTCAATATCTCCCATATTTATTAATCCGTCTGTCCATCTATCTATCTATCTATCCATCTATCTATCTCAGTCCGTCAGTTCATCTATCTACCCATCTATCTGTCTCCATTTACCAGTCTATCTATCTGTCTGTTTCTCTATCTCTTCGTTTATCTATCTATCTATCCATCGGGATATTTTGAAGAATTTTGTCGCTCTTTTGTGGCTGTGATCAAAGGCGATTTTAGGAGTGGAAAACAAGGTGATTTGGCCCTTAAGGGAACGAAGGAAAGGTTTGATCTCTCTCTCTCTCTCTCTCTCTCTCTCTCTAAGGAAGGGTTTGATGTCCCCTCTCTCTCTCTCTCTCTCTCTCTCTCTCTCTCTCTCAGTTAAAAAAGTTCCCTAACACCTCTTCCTTAGCGATTTATTTTCGGAAATGGCTGGTTAATATCCTTTTGTACGTTATTTATGCATAGGGAGGATTTATGTAGCTCAGGATAGGAGAGTAAGGGGTAGTAAGCAAAATAAATCGCTTAGAAAAGGTGTTAGGGGGCTTCCTTAACCGACGAGAGGTTGATAAAACGAGCAGTATTCCAGACTTAAAAAGCTCCCTAACACCTTTTTCTTAGCGATTTATTTTATTCTCATATATCCTATTGGTGTCATTCTGTAGTTCTTTCACCTTAACTTGGCCCAGATTCTCGTCTTTTTTTCTATCAGTCATTGCTTCGGCTCAACACTCCATCCATAGTACTTCTTCGTGACTGGCATTCGTATTCTAGTGCTAATCTATTGCCACATCTCAGCGTTCAAGATAGAGGGATGGCAATTTTAGGCCAAGTTAAGTGAAAAGAGTATATTACCAAAAGAGGATGCTCCCTAACACCTTTTCCTAAGCGATTTATTTTATTATACCTTACTGTCCTCTTCTGTGTTACATAAATCCTTTCAGCATCGCCATACTCTGCATAAATAACGTACAAAAGGATGTTAATCAGCCATATCCAAAAATAAGTCGCTAAGGAAGAGGTGTTAGGGATCAAAATAGGGGCCATTGAGTTTATAGGCCATAGCACAACGATGAGGGCGTCCCACAGCGAAGCACGGCATTCTTTCATCATTCCACTCTGTTTTATGGAGAGAAGGAAGAGAGAGAGATGGGGGGAGGGAGGGGGGAGGGAGAGAGAGAAGGGAGGAGGGGGAAAGGAGGGAGAGAGAGAGAGAGAGAGAATAAAACTAATCAGCTGTTAACAATTATACAAACATACACCTTTCTTTTTCCTCTTCTGGCTTCCCTCATCACTCTCCATTCCTCTTTCTTTCCTTCTCTTCCTCCCTCCCTCCTTCCTTCCTTCCTTCCTTCTTCCTTCCTCCCCTCTTCCTCTCGCCTTACCTCATTTCCTTCCTTCCTTCCTCTCCTCTTCCTCTCTCCTTACCTCCTTTCCTTCCTTTCTTCCTTTCTTGCCTCCTTTCTGTCACCTTTCTTTTCCCCCTCTCTCACACCCTTCCTCCTCCTCCTTCTTCTCCTCCTCCTCCCCTCTCTTTCTTCCATCCTTCCTTCTCTTCCTCCCTCCCTCCTTCCTTCCTTCCTTCCTTCCTTCTTCCTCTCCCTCTCTCCAAGGAAATGGGGAGTAAATTAGAGTATAGAAAATGGGAGTCGGTCTAGAAGGGGAGGCTATTCTGTGTGTGTGTGTGTGTGTGTGGTGTTGATACGAGGTGTGTGTGTGTGTGTGTGTGTGTGTGTGTGTGTGTGTGTGTGTGTTTGGTGTTGATACGAGGTGTGTGTGTGTGTGTGTGTGTGTGTGTGTGTTTGGTGTTGATACGAGGTGTGTGTGTGTGTGTGTGTGTTTGGTGTTGATACGAGGTGTGTGTGTGTGCGTGTGTGTATTTAAAACATCACCATCCACTCAGCACATTATTTTTTTCTCCTACAGGCGGCGGCGGCGGTGGTGGGGGCGGGGGCGTATCCACCAGCATGACGGAGGGGCTGGCGACCCCCCTGCGCTCCGTGCTGACCTGCGCGGGCTGCTGTAGGCGCTATGACGACTCTGCGCATAGACCCAAGTTCCTGGCATGTTTCCACACGGCGTGTCTCGCGTGTCTGCGTAAAGGGTTCTCTGCTGGCAAGGTGTGTGGATAGATAGATAGATGGATAGATGGATGGATAGAGGTAAGGTGTGTGGATAGATAGATAGATGGATGGATAGAGGTAAGGTGTGTGTGGATAGATAGATAGATAGATGGATAGAGGCAAGGTGTGTGGATAGATAGATAGATGGAGAGGTGGATAGATAGAGGTAAGGTGTGTGGATAGATAGATTGATAGATGGATGGATAGATAGATAAGTAGGTAGATAGATGGATAGATAGAGGCAAGGTGTGTGGATAGATAGATGGATAGAGGTAGATAGAGGCAAGGTGTGTGGATAGATAGATAGATAGATAGATGGATGGTTAGATAGATAGATAAGTAGGTAGATAGATAGATAGATAGAGGCAAGGTGTGTGGATAGATAGATGGATAGATAGATAGAGGCAAGGTGTGTGGATAGATAGATGGATGGTTAGATAGATAGATAAGTAGGTAGATAGATGGATAGATAGAGGCAAGGTGTGTGGATAGATAGATGGATAGATAGATAGAGGCAAGGTGTGTGGATAGATAGATGGATGGTTAGATAGATAGATAAGTAGGTAGATAGATGGATAGATAGAGGCAAGGTGTGTGGATAGATAGATGGATAGATAGATAGAGGCAAGGTGTGTGGATAGATAGATGGATGGTTAGATAGATAGATAAGTAGGTAGATAGATAGATAGATAGAGGCAAGGTGTGTGGATAGATAGATGGATAGATAGATAGAGGCAAGGTGTGTGGATAGATAGATGGATGGTTAGATAGATAGATAAGTAGGTAGATAGATGGATAGATAGAGGCAAGGTGTGTGGATAGATAGATGGATAGATAGATAGAGGCAAGGTGTGTGGATAGATAGATGGATGGTTAGATAGATAGATAAGTAGGTAGATAGATGGATAGATAGAGGCAAGGTGTGTGGATAGATAAATGGATAGATAGATAGAGGCAAGCTGTGTGGATAGATAGATGGATAGATAGAGATAAGGTGTGTGGATAGATAGATAGATAGATGGATGGATGGATAAATAGATAGATACTCGTTGATGGATGGTTAGATAAGTAGATAGATAGATGGATAGATAAATGGATGGATAGATAGATAAATGGATGGATAGGTAGATAAATACTTAGGTGGATAGATAGATAGATATGTAGGTGGATAGATAGATACATACATAGATGGACGCAAGGGCTTCTCCGCTGGCAAGGTGTGTAGATAGATAGATAGATAGATAGAGACAAGGTGTGTGGGTAGTTAGATAGATAGACAGATAGATAGATGGATTAATTGATGGAGGGAGGGAGAGAAGGATGAGAGAGAGAGGGGAGCAGGGTGTTGAAGTATTTAAGATGGAAGGAAAGGTAGGTAGGTAGGATAGTATGGTAGGTAGGTAGGATTGGATGGTTTGGAATGGTAGTATGGTAAGTAGGTATGATTATGGTATGGTATGGCAGAATGGCATCACACACACACACACACACACACACACACACACACAAAATCTCTCATATCACACCTAATTTAACAAATGGGTTGACGCCAAACATAGAGTGTCCGAAAGCAAGATGGTGAAATGTAGAAGCGGAATCTAAGCCTGCAGTCCACCGGGTTCACGTTTAAGATGAGCCTGAGACAACAACAACAACTACAATAATAATAATAATAATAATAATAATAATAATAATAATAATAATAATAATAATGTGGATATCTTCAATGTTGCTTAGAATGGAAGTGAACCTTGGAGTGTGGATACCGTAGACTTTTTCGTTGACTTTCATTTCTCCTACGGTGCGGAGAGAGAGAGGAGAGAGAGAGAGAGAGGGAGGGAAAGAAAAAAGAAAGAAAATAAAACTAAAAATCTATTCTTTATCTCCCCCATCCTGTTTAAAAAAAAAGGACAGATAATTAGAATGATGATGATGGTGATGATGGTGAGGGAGTAAATAAGAGTAAATATATCAGCATTTTATTTATGGCACCCAGACTATGATTAAACGCTGTAGACAGTGTAATTACGTCGTTAAAGAGGTTAATTAGGCTAGACACGCACGCACACACACACACACACACACACACACACACACACACACACACACACACACACACACACACACACACACACACAACAAACACAACCCAACACACACACACACAACAAACACAACCCAACACACACACACACACACACACACACACACACACACACACACACACACACACACACAAGAAAAATAATATACAACTTTTACTCTAACTTGGCCTAAAATTGATCTCTCTTCATGTTGAATTTTGAGTTTTACAAGAATATGATGCTAGTCACGAAGAAGTGGCTTTTGAATGTAGAGATGTACGCAGACAATAAGACCATCAGCGTAACATATGGTCAAATGAGTCTCCTTGGTTACTAGTCAAAGCCATACTCATTTCACTCGAACTTGGCCCAAAATTGCCCTCTTCCCATCTTCATTACTGAGTTATAACACTAGATTTGCACTAGAAAATCATGCTAGTCACGAAGAAGTGCTGTGGAAAGGATGTAGAGCTGTAGCATTGTCTTTCTCCGCCACTGAGCTACGTGAAATAAGCTGCAAAAGGACGAAAATCTGAGTCAAGTTAAGGTGTAAGAATGATAGTCACGAAGAAGTGCTGTGGGCCAAGTTGTAGTAGAGAGGGTTGTATTTTTTTCATCTGAGGGAACTGGGCAACTATCACAGCTTAAATGCTAAGTTGTGGTAGCGTAAAAGTCAAATGAGTCTCCTTGGTTACTAGTCAGAATCAGTGCTCCGGTCTGACTCTACTTGGCCAACAGCTGATTTGAAAGAGAGTCACGGAGAGAGAGAGAGGGAGAGAGAGAGAGAGAGAGAGAGAGAGAGAGAGAGGGAGAGAGAGAGAGAGAGAGAGACGTTCATTTTGTAATATTGTAGTTAGGTTACTTAGGTTGGTTAGGTTAGTAGTAAGAGTTGTAGTAGTAGTTATAGTAATAGTACTAGTAGTAGTAATAGTCGTCGTAGTAGTAGTGGTAGTAGTAGTAGCGGTAGTAGCAGTAGTAGTAGCAGCAACAGCAGTAGTAGTAGTAGTAGTCATAATAGTGGTAGTAGTAGTAGTAGTAGTCATAGTAGTGGTAACAGCAGTAGTAGTAGCAGTAGTAGTTGTAATAGTAGTGGTAGCAGCAGTAGTAGTAGTGATAGTAGCAATAGTTGTAGTGGTAGTCCCAGGCTCTTCTGAACGTAGCAAGTCCATTATTTTCCTTAACCTTGAAGGCTTGCGTGACGTCTGGAACTTAAGTCTCTCGCAAGGGATAGAAGATGTGTGTGTACGTGTGTGTGTGTGTGTGTGTGTGTGTGTGTGTGTGTGTGCTGCAGGGCTTTAATTTTCCCCTGTTACCTAGATTATCATGTATTTATTTATTTATTTTTATCCTTTGACTTTGTGTTTTTCATTGCAGGTGACAGGGCAATTGCTCGTGTTTTGTTTTTTTTATAATCCTTTTAACGTGGGATCTTGTAACATTATTTTATTATTATTATTATTATTATTATTATCATTATTATGTTAGTGTTTTTTTTATTATATTACTTTATTATTATTGTTATGATTATTTTTACTTTATTATTATTATTATTATTAGTGTGTGTGTGTGTGTGTGTGTGTGTGTGTGTGTGTGTGTGTGTGAGAGAGAGAGAGAGAGAGAGAGAGAGACGTCGGGGGGTTATATCTGTGCCGTAACTCTGCCTATACTTCCAGGTGGTGTGTCCAACATGCTCGCGGGTGACGGAGGGCAAGTCAGCGGACGGCCTCCCAGACAACACGCAGCTATGTACCATCCTGCTCAACATGTCCTCCCTCAACCTCTACGATGCGGCCTCCTCCTCCTCCCCCCGTGACACCTGCCCCGCCCACACCGCCCGCATCAACTTCTGGTGCGATTCGTGCCGGGTGCCGCTGTGCCGAGACTGTACCGTGGTGGCGCATCGGGAGCAAGACGGACACAAGGTATTGATTTGGCGCGCTGGTGGTTTGTTTACATGCTGGGTGGCCCGTCCTGCCCTCCTTACGGTCTCACTTTTTGCCTTTATTTTCCATTTTGTAGTGCCTCTCTGTCCCTACTTATATTTTTTTAAGTTTCTTTCACCCTCCTTACTTTCTCTCTCTCTCTCTCTCTCTCTCTCTCTCTCTCTCTCTCAGCTGCATTCATTTAGATTATTATCGCCATTATTATTATTATTATTATTATTATTATTATTGTTTTGAGAGAAGCTTGCGTAATAATATTGTTTACTAAATATACCCGGAATATCCCGATTTAATCCGTCTTGATCTCAGTCTCCTCCTCCTCCTCCTCCTCCTTCTCCTCTTCTTCCTCGTCCTCCTCCTTTGGGTGAATGAAAGAGGCTTGCATAACCAGCATAATAAACTGAAACATGTACTTAAAGTTGAATGGGTCTTCGAGTCGTAATGTTAAGTGGTTACGTAACACCACTTCCTTATCGATTTATGTTTCCAGTTTGAACTTTACTAACTTACGCAACCAGTTTACACTTTATTGATTTATGTTTTCAGTTTGTACTTTATTGAATAGTTATAATATCGACACATCAGTA
This sequence comes from Coenobita brevimanus, assembly GCF_032717465.1. Lineage (NCBI taxonomy): Eukaryota > Metazoa > Arthropoda > Malacostraca > Decapoda > Coenobitidae > Coenobita > Coenobita brevimanus. The sequence goes on along the minus strand of NC_136957.1, from coordinate 35,894,723 downwards.
GTATACAGGATGCTGAAGAGTAATGTACAGACTAATTCGCAAAGAGAGAAGTGTTGCGAAATATCCAAGGTCGCTTTGAAATTGAGCTTCTCCGTCTTTTGGCTTCTAACCGTCTTCACGAAAGTCTGTTTATTTATCTACTTGTCTGTCTGTCTGTCCATCCATCTATCCGTCCATGTATATTATCAATCTATCGGCCTGTCTATCACTTCATCCATCCATATCTATTTACTTATCTATATATATCTATCTACTTATCTATATCTCGATCTGCTTATCTATATCTATCTATCTACTTATCTATCTTTCTATCTATCTATATCTATCTTTATCTGCTTATCTATATCTTTCTACTTTATCTGTCTATCTGATTATTTATATCTATCTACTTAACTATACTGTATATCTACTTATCAATATCTACTTATATCTACTCATCTACTTATCTATATCTTTCTATCTACTTATCTATATCCATCTATCTCTTTCTAAAGCCAGACACCTTAATCCCGGAAGGGGTAGCTACAAACAAAGCGTCCTCACATCACACTATCTCCTGCCATCAAACTGCCCTTTCTCCAACATACACTATCTATCTATCTATCTATCTAACCCGACGCCCTAATCCCGCAAAGGGTGGCCGCAGACAAAACGCCTCCAAGTCGCTGTCACCCACTATTTGACTGCCCTCCCGCCAACTCACTCCCCCCTCCCTCATATACCTCTCAACATACACCCCCCTCGCTATTATATCCCTCCACTGCATCCCTCCATCTCATTCTGTACCTCCATCTCATCCTATAATACCTCTCCCATCCCATCCCTCACCCATCTCACTCACACACACACACTCTCCTAGTTAGTCTCTTATTCTCCATGGCTAAAATAAAGTAGTGGAAAGCCGGGACTGTGACTAGGTTGGAATAATAATAATATTAATAATAATAATAATAGTAATAGTAATAATGATGATGATGACAGTGATGATGATGATGATGGTGGTGGTGGTGGTGGTGGTGATGATGATGATGATGATGATGATGATGATGATGACGACGATAATGATGATAATTACAGTAATGATGATGATGATAAGTGATGATGATGGTGATGATGATGATAATGACAATGACGATAATGTTAGTGTTGATGATGATGGTGGTGGTGGTGGTAGTAGTGGTGATGATGACGATGATGTTGATAATTGGTGATGACGATAATGATAGTGGTGATGATGATAATAATAATAATGTTAATAATAATAACAATAATAATAATAATAATAACAGCGGTACACCCTCCCCTTCATCAGGTACGGGACCACGATCAGGCGGTGGCGGTGTTGCGGGCTGAGGTGCGGTCATCGGTCAGCGAGGCGAGGACCCTTCTGCAGGAGACCCGGCGGCTGCGGCACGACCAGCGGAAGTACCTCCTGCGGCAACTGGATGCGGCAAGGGCGTACGAGAAGCAGCTCAAGGCCGAACTGAAGGCGTTGGATAATGACAAGAAGGACGAGGTGAGGTGGAGGATGAGATGAGGTGGAGGGGGGGAGGATTTATGTCTGTCTGTCTGTCTGTCCCTCTCTGTCTCTGTCTCTCTCTGTCTGCCCCTCTCTGTGTCTGTCTGCCTGTCTCTCTCTCTCTCTCTCTCTCTCTCTCTCAATGAAGCAGCTCAAGTCCCAACTGAAGGCGTTGGATAATGGCAAGAAGGATGACGTGTGGTGGAAGGGGGAGGATTTATATGTTTCTCCTCTGTCTGTCTCTCTGTCTCTCAGGTATAGATAGATAGATATAGTTAGATAGATGGATAGACAGACAGACAGATAGATTGACAGATAGATAGATAGATTGACATATATATAGATAGTCAGTCAGTCCAATTTTACCCCTATGTTCTTTTTGCACAACAGAATCGCGGGCTGGACCTCATCAAAACTCCGCACAAGAAACATTGCTCGTAAGCCTTCAGAAGCTAGATAGATAGATAGATAGGTAAATAAATAGATAGATAGATAGGTAGATGGACAGATAAATAGGTAGATAGATAGATAGATAGACAGATAGATACTCCTACTTTATTCCTATTGTCTTCCATATCAGAGTCGTGGGTTGGATCGCATCGAGGTGGACTCAGCGCAGGAAACGTCACTGGTCAGCCTTCAGGAGCTGGCCCAACGCGCGGGTTCCCTGGTCACCCGCCTCTCCCACGACCTCTCCACTGCCAAGGCCGTGCTAGCCGACTCCTTCCTCACCCTCGGCAAGCTCAATCGCTCTCAGGACGACCTCGATGCCATAGACCTCAAGTCCTCGGCCAGCGGGTACGGTACTTTGACGTTCGTTTGTTCATAGTCTCTTAGAAATTCGGACACAAGTTGGGTTTTGGGTCTGTCAACTTTTATCCCCTGCCAGGCTGATTTTATATTTATTTTTTATTTATTTATTTATTTATTTATTTATTTATCTAATCCTATTTTATGTAAAGTAATATTCTGTCTGTCTGTGCTTATCCAAACGCCTTAATCCTGGAGGGGTGGCCATATCACCCTGTCCTCCCCAATCACTCTGCCCTCCCTTTAACTTAACCCTTTCGCTGCGGAATTTATTTTTGGCTTGGTTCTCAAGAAGTGTCAATTCTCTAGCCAAAAAAATCAAAATAGTATAAGGTAACTGAATACAACACTTTTATGATTGGCTGATACAGTGGTTATAAAACGCAGCCAAAGGGTTAATACACTACAAGCACAAAACCATAGGATGAAAATATTTGTTTACCGTTTGCAAGACGGGTTTGGGTTAAGCTACAGTGACAAAAACTACTGGCAAATGGCAGTCAGTACAGGAACACATATTTTGCCACTTTTTGAAAATTACAGAAGAGGATTTTAAAGTTTCAACTCTTCTGTAATGTTTAAAAAATGGTGGAATGTACCTTCTTGTAATTGGAGAAGTATGAAAGCAGTGAGATAAGGTTAGTACATTAGTGATTAGGACTGTAAGTAAGGAAAATGAAATAGTACAGGCAAATATATAAGTAAAGGAAGGTGAAGGTTGTGAGAGGAAGTTAGTATGAGAGTGAAGGATCGTAACTAAGAGAAGCAGTAAAGATAGCTTAATACTGCCAAATATAGAAGTAAAGAAAGGTGAAGGTTTTAGAAAAATAAATTAATGAAAAATAAAGAATAGTAAGGTTAGATATGTTACTAGAGAATTATGAAAATTATGAGATGCAAGTAACGGTTTGATATTCTTTACTGGTTGTGAGGTAACTTTAAAAAAAAATAAGATAAAATATTGAAAAGTAAAGGGAAGTATTGTCAGATATGTTACTAGAGATTTATGAAAGTTATGAGATGCAAGTAACGGTTTGATATTCTTTACTGGTTGTGAGGTAACTTTAAAAAAAAATAAGATAAAATATTGAAAAGTAAAGAGAAGTATTGTCTGATGTGTTACTAGAGAAATATGAAAGTTTTGAAATACAAGTAACTTTGATATGATGTACTGGTTGTGTGGTAACTTTAAAAATTCAAATAAAATAATGAGAAATGAAGAGAAATGTTGTCAGATATGTTACTAGAGAAATATGAAATGAGATACGAGTTGTTGATATATACTGTGTACCGTGCAGTGGGGGGTCCGTGGAATGCTCACCAGGCAGGAGTGTTAGCACCTTGGCGGCGGAAAGCAGTGGTACCAGCACACCCGAGCCGCGGTACGTTGCCAACACCACCACCACTGCCAACACCACCACCACTGCTAACACAACCACCACTGCCAACACAACCACCACTGCCAACACAACCACCACTGCCAACACAACCACCACTGCCAACATCACCACCACTGCCAACATCACCACCACTGCCAACACCACCACCACTGCTAACACCACCACCATTGCCAACACCACCACCACTGCTAACACCACCACCACTGCCAACACCACCACCACTGCAAACACCACCACCACTGCCAACACCACCACCACTGCCAACACCACCACCACTGCTAACACTACTGTCACTGCTAACACTACCACCACTGCTAACACCACCACTGCTAACACCACCACCACTGCTAACACCACCACTGCTAACACCACCACTGCTAACACCACCACTACTGCCAACACCACCACCTCTGCTAACACTACCACCACTGCTAACACCACCACCACTGCTAACACCACCACCACTGCTAACACCACCACTGCTAACACTACCACCACTGCTAACACTACCACCACTGCTAACACCACCACTGCTAACACTACCACCACTGCTAACACTACCACCACTGCTAACACCACCACCACTGCCAACACCACCACCACTGCTAACACTACCACCACTGCTAACACTACCACCACTGCTAACACCACCACCACTGCTAACACCACCACCACTGCTAACACCACCACCACTGCTAACACCACCACCACTGCTAACACCACCACCACTGCTAACACTACCACCACTGCCAACACTACCACCACTGCTAACACTACAAGCACCAACACTACCACCACTGCTAACACTACAAGCACCAACACTACCACCACTGCTAACACCACCACCACTGCCAACACCACCACCACTGCTAACACCACCACCACTGCTAACACCACCACCACTGCTAACACCACCACTGCTAACACCACCACTGCTAACACTACCACCACTGCTAACACTACCACCACTGCTAACACCACCACCACTGCTAACACTACCACCACTGCCAACACTACCACCACTGCTAACACTACAAGCACCAACACTACCACCACTGCTAACACTACAAGCACAACACCACCACCACTGCTAACACCACCACTGCCAACACCACCACCACTGCTAACACCACCACCACTGCTAACACCACCACCACTGCCAACACCACCACCACTGCTAACACCACCACCACTGCTAACACCACCACTGCTAACACTACCACCACTGCTAACACTACCACCACTGCTAACACAACCACCATTGCCAACACCACCACCACTGCTAACACTACCACCACTGCTAACACTACCACCACTGCTAACACTACCACCACTGCTAACACTACCACCACTGCTAACACTACCACCACTGCTAACACCACCACCACTGCTAACACCACCACCACTGCTAACACTACCACCACTGCTAACACCACCACCACTGCTAACACCACCACTGCTAACACTACAAGCACCAACACTACCACCACTGCTAACACACACACACACACACACACACACACACACACACACACACACACACACACACACACGGGGGGGGGGACTTCAGTACACTTTCATGATTCTCCACCTCTCTTGGTCAAACATCTTCCTTGCCTCACCCCATGTGCTGCCTCATCCCAACACATAACCTGCCTCTCCCCATCACTGAACCTTCCCAACTCCATCACCCCTGCTCTCCCCATCATTCCTGCCTCACTCCATCGCCCCTCTCCCCTTCCTTAAACCTCCTCATTCCTCATATATTCCACCAACTCATCCCACCTTTCCCCCTCCCCCCTTTTCATCACCAGCACTGCACCCAGTCCTGCAGTAGCGTCGTTACTCACCACCAACACAGCTAAGTTTAAAAATGAAGTACTTTAACCGCCACCCTGTAACATTTTGAAAAGCATCACGTAACGGTTTTGTAATATACTTGTATTGTACTGTAATCAGGTGCTTTTTGTGGTGAGTGAAATATATATATCACCAGTACGATGATAAGTAAGTTTTTAAAATATGCTACAGTACTTTGATCACGTAGGAGCCTCGCACAGTTTAGTATAACACTGTATATGTACTTGTAGACTAGTTATTGTATTCATTCCCTATGTATAAAAGAACAGCCTAGTTTACAGGGTGTTGTGTGGGATTTTGAGAAACTTCATGAGTTGACTGTGTGGCTAAATTTGAGTAAAAAAAAAAAAAAAAAACTATTATCAAGCAGTGGCTAAATGGTCAACGTCGCCTTTTTTTATGCGAGGAAGAAGGAACCAAAGGCTGAGCCCGCATGAACGTTCCTTCCAAGAAAAAAATAAAAAATACAAAAGAGAGCCAAATTCAAGATCCCCATTAGCACCAGAGTTTGAATCCTGGTGCGGGCAGCTGGCATCACCCGACTACTACTACTACTACTATTACTACTACTGCTCGACTCAGATGTCCGTCCACCTTTAATGTGTTGGTGGGGAAAATGAACACACAGGGTAACATCAAGGGGAGGTGACTGTGCTGACCTGGATGATGCAGTGGCCTTGTATCCCGGGAAATTGGGTGAGAAAGCTTGCCACAGGGTCAAAGGCCTAAGTTACGGAGATGAGCATGATGGATACGTGTGTCACGGCCTCTGCCCTCACCTCTGTCTTACCATTTACTCAGCTGTTGTGGAGCTACAGTTACTGATGACCTTTTGGGAGAGAGAGAGAAAAAAATCAAAATTAATCGATGTATCCGGTAAGCCAAGAAACCATTGACAACGCTGGGTGGTAACCATATAACCAAACCATACGTGTTCCCTACGTGTCAGGAAGTGGGTTGGTGGAGGGTTAGTGCCCCTCCCTGGAAAACAAATAACTCAGTGTCAAATGGCCACTCCTTGCGGGATTGTGGCGTCTGGCAATAGATAGATAGACCATCAGTAATAATTCTGGCTTCATATCGGTGGAGCATTGGACTCACGATACAGCATTTTCATTGAGAATTAGCCCTAGAAAATTTCCCGAAGTTTCCAAAAAATCCCATACGACTCCCCGTATCAGCATCAGAATATCCTTAACCTACCAGTGTCATAAGCTTGTCCGTACTCTGGCACCGAGATGTACAGGAGATTAGCACAGTAGATGGCTGGCGTAGTGGACATGTAGACGCGGTGAAAAATCAGAAAAGTCACGTAGAATGGATTTTCATGGAGATTGAATGGATTTTCCTTGATTCGCTGGTCTTTCCCTGCAGTAATGGGCCACAGTTCAGTACAGTACAAGGTGTGAGATATTCCACTTGGCAAAAATAAACAGATACAGTGATCCCTTGGTTATCATGCACGTGGTCATAGCACTTTTGGTTACGCAGCGGGATGAAAATGTGCACTGCTGCCATTATTGCGCTTCTCTCTCTCTCTCTCTCTCTCTCTCTCTCTCTCTCTCTCTCTCTCTCTCTCTCTCTCTCTCTCTCTCAAAACAGACATCGTTATTTTGCACCAGAGCAGGTTCTGTTAACAGTGATGGGGGCAGCATTTGTGGTTTGTTATGGCTTTAATTGAGGGATTCAAAGATGAGACCTTACTTGAGCAGTTAATCCCAGCTGATGAAGGCCACTATCTTTCCACCCCATAGCCTCACCCCTTACCTCAAGCCCATCTCAGGTCTCTGTGTGGTATGTGGTTCTTCCTTATCGTACCCTTTTCATCACTTTCTGCTAGCCTAACCAAGCCTGTGTGTGTTTCTGATAGTTACCAGGGCAGTAGGTGTGTATTTAATGGGTCTAAGTTTGCAGCAGAAGGGAAAATATGGGTTTACAAGTGGGGGGCCTGGTACCACGTAGGATAAATCACATAGACTTCCTGCACAGTATCATCATCAAGCACTATAATCGCGGCGCACGACTCTGAGGTTGTCATTATCGTACCCTGGCAACCAACCATTCAAAAGTGCGTTTGATTTCACGTCATATTATACAGGAATCATATTATTACGCACGAATGTATTATACACGAATATTATTATACACGAACATATTATACACGATTCACATGCGTCTCATATTATACAAAAAATAAGACGCACTTTTGAATGGTAGGTCGCCAGAGCACGAGAATAACAACCTCAGAGTCGCGCGCCACGTCTATAAGGGATCACTGTAAACAAATGCACCACACATCCCTGACCCTGATACTTACTGAACCTAATCCTCAAAATTCGGGAAGTTACTGCAGAGAATTTATATATTGAAAATTGAGTGCACTATAGATTTGCCAGCGCACATTTCCTGAGCAACACTGACTATGCTGTATTTCTAACCTAACTTGTATTTGTGTTGTATTGAGGTAAAATACAGGAAAGTTTTGCAAATTTGGCTTTTGTGTTGGTGTGTAGTGAGAGGGAGACGAAATAGAATGTGCAGGAGTGAATGGAGTGGCCTTGTGTTTTATATGAGCGTTTTGTTTATGTTTTTCTGAGTGTGTGTGTGTGTGTGTGAGAGAGAGAGAGAGAGAGAGAGAGAGAGTGTGTGTGTGTGTGTGTGTGTGTGTGTGTGTGTGTGTGTGTGAAAAATTAACTAACCATTCTTCTGTGGTTGCAGTGAGAGAGAGAGAGAGTGTGTGTGTGTGTGTGTGTGTGTCTGTGAAAAATTTAGTAACCATTCTCCTGTGGTTGCAATGAGAGAGAAAGAAAGAGAGAGACAGAGACAGAGAGAAGGAGAGACAGACAGAGCATGTGAGAATTTACCCCACACTTCTCCCATGCTTGCAGTTCGCCCGGGAGTCCAGCGCGGGGGTGTGTGGACCGCAGGAGTCAGAGTCTGGCGGGCCACTACAACACCCGCCGCCTGGTGCACAACGGCCGCGCTGGGAAGGTGGCCATGCTGCGACCTGCCCTCAGTCTGGAAGCGCCTCTGCCATCCATCCAGCCTCTTCCCCGCGTCTACCTCGACCTGAGCATCCAGGGTATTCAGGTAGGTAGGTGTGGGTGTAAGTATAGACAGTGGGTATTGGTGCTGAAGTGGTGATACGTGTAGGTAGGTGTGGGTGTATATAGACAGTGGGTATTGGTGCTGAAGTGGTGATATGTGTAGGTAGGTGTGTGTATATAGACAGTGGGTATTGGTGCTGAGGTGGTGATATGTGTAGGTAGGTGTGGGTGCATATAGAGAGTGGGTATTGGTGCTGAAGTTGTTATATGTGTAGGTATATGGCAGGTAGGTAGGTGTGGGTGTTGAATGTTTGTGGCAGGTAGGTAGGTGTGGGTGTTGAATGTTTGTGGCAGGTAGGTAGGTGTGGGTGTATATAGACAGTGGGTATTGGTGCTGAAGTGGTGATATGTGTAGTTATGTGGGTGTATTCAGTATAGACAGTGGGTGTTGGTGCTGAAGTGGTGATATATATATATATATATATATATATATATATATATATATATAGAGAGAGAGAGAGAGAGAGAGAGAGAGAGAGAGAGAGAGAGAGAGAGAGAGAGAACAACGGAGCAACGGAGGAAGGAAAAACAAATGGGTAAAAAAAAAAACAATCCATACACCAGATTACTGGTGTCCTCTGTTCATAAAATATCTGTAACAGTTAGACTTGAACAGTTGTGGGTTGAAATTTGGAGGAAAAGAACTCTGGGGAAGCGAGTTCCAGAGAGATGCAGTTCGGGGAATGAAAGAATTCTGATAGGCAAAAGTTCTGCAATATGGTTGAGTGACATTCCAGTCATGAGTGCTACCAGATGCCCGTGTAGCACGAGGGAAGGCATGGAGAGGTGGCACCATGGACGCAACTTCGTCTGAGCATTTGACAAAAAAATATCTGTAAAATAATGCAAGGGAGGCAACATTCCTTCTTACTTGCAGGGGAGGTAGTTTGTATGTAATGGCAGGGTTGTTAATGATTCTAACAGCTTTATTCTGAATTTTGTATAGTTGTCTTAATGCAACCTCTCCACAACCATTCCACAAGGGTGAGCAATATTAAAGCTGAGAGCGCACATGACTCTTATAAATTATAGCTAACTGCTCATCGGCGAAGAAGTTACGGACTCTGTACAATAATCCAAGTTTCTTTGAGGCGGTTTTAGCAAGTGATCTGACATGAGAGGTCCAGCTGAGGGCACTGTTAAGTGAGACACCAAGAATTTCAATACTTTTGGAGGTGGGAATATTAGTAGCATTGTAGGTAATGTACGAATCTGGCAATATCTGTATATTAGTAAACTGTATATATTTAGTTTTACTAGCATTAAAAGAGACAAGGTTGTTTTGTTCCCATTCACTGATTGTAGATAGATCTTGATTTATGGAGATGGCTGTACTGAGTTGAGAGGTAGAGATATTAAACTTTGTAAATGGATGTCTGAGTGTGAATGAACTATGTAGTGTTGAGTCATCTGCATATGAGTGAATGGGATTGTGAGTGACAGATAAGAGATCATTAATATGAACCAGAAATAGGGTTGGTGCCAGAACTGATCCCTGCGGCACGCCGGCGTTAATTGAGTGGAAATTCGAATATACATCATCTACTTTTACTCTTATTTTCCTGTCACTAAGATAAGAGGAAATCAAAGGAACAAAAGACGTTAGTCCATAGCAAGGGAGTTTGGTAAATGTGGGTGTATTCAGTGTAGACTGGGGGTATTGGTGCTGAAGTGGTGATATGTGTAGGTATGTGGGAGGTAGGTAGGTGTGGGTGTATTCAGTATAGACAGTGGGTATTGGTGCTGAAATGGTGATATGTGTAGATATGTGGGAGGTAGGTAGGTGTGGGTGTAAGCATAGACAGTGGGTATTGGTGCTGAAGTGGTGATATGTGTGGGTATGTGGCAGGTAGGTAGGTGTGGGTGTAAGTATAGACAGTGGGTATTGGTGCTGAAGTGGTGATATGTGTAGGTATGTGGCAGGTAGGTAGGTGTGGGTGTATTCAGTATAGACAGTGGGTATTGGTGCTGAAGTGGTGACATGTGTAGGATTGTGGCAGCAAGGAAAGGAGTGTCATGTCTTTACCCACAGTTGGAAACCAGATTTATAGTGTGTACTGAGCCCATTGTTAGGGAGTTAGGGAGATGTTATTGTGTGATGCATTAATATTTTCTGGTGGTTATGTGTTTGTGTACCAGTTTCACCGCAGTTTTAATCTACTAGCAAACCGCACGTGTGGTAATAGTAAGTTTCATTGCATTGTTTTGATCCGCCAGCAAATCGCACGTGTGGTAATAGTAAGTTTCATTGCATTGTTTTGATCCGCCAGCAAATCGCACGTGTGGTAATAGTAAGTTTCATTGCATTGTTTTGATCCGCCAGCAAATCGCACGTGTGGTAATAGTAAGTTTCATTGCATTGTTTTGATCCGCCAGCAAATCGCACGTGTGGTAATAGTAAGTTTCATTGCATTGTTTTGATCCGCCAGCAAATCGCACGTGTGGTAATAGTAAGTTTCATTGCATTGTTTTGACAGCACGTGTGGTAATAGTAAGTTTCATTGCATTGTTTTGATCCGCAACAAACCGCACGTGTGGTAATAGTAAGTTTCATGTGGTAATAGTAAGTTTCATCACATTGTTTTCATCCGCCAGCAAACCGCACATGTGGTAATAGTAAGGTTCATGTGGTAATAGTAAGTTTCATCACATTGTTTTCATCCGCCAGCAAACCGCACATGTGGTAATAGTAAGTTTCATGTGGTAATAGTAAGTTTCATGTGATAATAGTAAGTTTCATGTGGTAATAGCAAGTTTCATGTGGTAATAGTAAGTTTCATTGCATTGTTTTCATCCGCCAGCAAACCGCACGTGTGGTCATAGAACTGCGGCCGGACAAGGCACCCCGGCTGTGCGAGAACTTCACCCTGTTGTGCACCGGGGCTCGTGGGTACGGCTACAGGGGCAGTGAGGTGTTCCGCTGCCTGCCCGGGTGGTGGCTGCAGGGGGGGGACTTCCAGCACAATGACGGCGAGGGAGGAAGGGCAGCACTTGATGACAACGAGTTTATTCCGGCAGAGACCACAGGTGAGGATGATGATTTCTGTATTTTATTCCGGCAGAGTCTACAGGTGAGGGATGTGGCACAGGTGGTGATGATTTTTGTATTATTTTGTATTTTTTTAAATTATTTTTTGTATTTTGTATTTTTGATGTGTGTTGGTCCCACTGTCATGCCTCTTGTTTCCTTATTTCATGATCCTTCTTCACCACACCCCAATTTGGGAAAAGAGATGGTGAAAGTGATGATGATGATGAGGAGGAGGAGGAAGAGGAGGATAATGATTGTGATGATGATTAGGAGGAGGAGGAAGAGGAGGATAATGATTGTGATGATGATTAGGAGGAGGAGGAAGAGGAAGAGGAGGAGGAAGAATGATAAAGATTGTGATGATGATGAGGAGGAGGAAGAGAAGGAGGAGTATAGTGATTGTTTTTTTTTTTTTTTTTTATGCGAGGAAGAAGGAACCAAAGGCCATGAGCCCGCAGTAACAGTTCCCTCCAAGAGAAAAACAAAATACAATAGAGAGCCAAATTCAAGATCCGATCATTTTGAGATGCCTGGACACACTGCGTTTGAAAGACTGGAGATCATAGGCAGGAGGAAATACAGACAGAGGGAGACAGTTCCAGAGCTGACCTGTTGCATGAATGAAAGACTGGGAGTAACGGTTAACTCTTGCATTAGAGAGTTGGACAGAAAAGGGATGAGAGTTTGCTGCCAGACGGGTGCTACGCGCCCGTCGTAGAGGTGGAGGAATGCAAGCAGACAGTTCAGAGGAGCAGTGACCATTAAAGTAGCGATAGAAAAGAGATAAAGATGCAACAGTGCGGCGAAGAGACAGAGGTTGAAGGGCGTCAGTAAGAGGAGGAGAGTTAATGAGACGAAAAGCCTTTGACTCCACCCTATTGAGAAGAGCTGTATGTGGGGAGCCTCCCCACACATGAGAGTTGTACTCCACACAGGGGCGGATAAAACCCCTGTATAGAGTCAACAATTGTGCAGGGGTAAAGAAAGAGCGGAGTCGGCTTAGCACACCCAATCTCTTGGAAGCAGATTTTACAAGAGATGTAATATGATCTTTCCAAGATAAGTCCCGAGTAAATGAAACCCCAAGCATGTTCAAGGATGATGCAGGATTAATCTGAATATTATTAAACATTAGTGGGTATACCTGTGGAAGATTTTGTCGGGTTGATAGGTGTAAGAACTGAGTCTTAGAAGCATTAAAGACAACCATATTATTTTTACCCCAGTCAGAGATATGAGCTAAGTCAGACATTAGGTGTGCCATAGCCTCATCCCTTGTTTCTTGAAGTAACTGTTGAGATGGGCGTTGCGGGAACCGAATGGAAAGGTGAAGGGTGGAGTCATCAGCGTATGAGTGGATAGGGTTAGATGTACAGCTTAGAAGATCATTGATGAATAAAAGGAAGAGAGTTGGTGATAGGACAGAGCCCTGAGGAACACCACTGTTGATAGATCTAGGAGAAGAACGATGGCCGTCTACGACAGCAGCTATAGAACGACCAGAAAGGAAGCTAGCGATGAAGGTACAGATAGAAGGATAGAAACCGTAGGAGGGCAGTTTGGAAATTAAAGATTTATGCCAGACTCGATCGAAAGCCTTTGAGATGTCAAGTGCAATGGCAAAGCTTTCGCCAAAGTCCCGAAAGGAGGATGACCAGGAGTCTGAAAGGTAGGTGAGAAGATCGCCAGTGGAGCGTCCCTGACGGAACCCATACTGACGATCGGAAAGAAGGTTGTGATAGGAAAGATGCCTTAAAATTTTTTATTAAGAATTGACACGAAAACTTTTGAAATACAGGACGTTAAAGCAATTGGACGATAGTTGGAGGGTTGGGAGTGGTCACCCTTCTTTGGGACTGGCTGAATGAGAGCAAACTTCCAGCAAGAAGGAAAGGTACAAGTTGACAGACAAAGGCGAAATAGTTTGCCTAGGCAGGGTGTAAGCACAGAAGCACAGTTTTTGAGAACAACAGGAGGGACCCCATCAGGCCCATATGCCTTGTTAGTACTGAGGCCAGTAATGGCAGAAAATACATCAACTGAAGAAATTTTAATGTCAGCCATGAGGAAGTCAGAGGGGGGAAGTGATGGAGGAACAGCACCGGAATCGTCTAAGGTGGAATTGGAGGAGAAAGTCTGTGCGAAGAGAGCTGCTTTATCAGTAGAAGAAATAGCTACAGAACCATCAGAGTAGAAAAGAGGAGGGAAGGATGATGAGGTAAAGTTGTTAGAAAGATTTTTGGCAAGGTGCCAGAAGGAGCGGGAAGAATTCGAGTTGGAGAGTTGAGAGCATTTAGTATGGATGAAATTATTTTTAGTAGAGCGAAGAACAGACTTAGCACGATTCCGGGCAGAAACGTAAAGATTATGTGATTCAGGGGTGGGTGTGATGATGATGATGAGGAGGAGGAGGAGGAAGAAGAGGAGGAGTATAGTGATTGTAATGATGATGATGATGAGGAAGAGGAAGAGGAGGAGGAGTATAGTGATTGTGATGATGATGAGGAGGAGTATAATGATGATGATGATGGTGACAATAACAGTGCTAATATTTCCTGTTATGTATTAGGCAGGAAGCATTGAACCACAAGTAAACACAGTCGAAAGGTCAGAGTGAGACTCCCACATGTTTAACAAATCTCACTGCAGATCCTAAGTTTTTTTCCTTGACACCTTCCAGCATTTTCCTCATTTACCAATACTGTATCATCATTTACTAATATCCTCATTTTCCGCCACTAATATCCTCATTTTCCGCCACTAATATCCACATTTTCGTCCCCTAGTATCCTCATTTTCAGCCACTAATATCCTCATTTTCCTCCACTAATATCCTCATTTTCCTCTACTAGTATCCTCATTTTCCTCCACTAGTATCCTCATTTTCCTCCACTAATATCCTCATTTTCCTCCACTAGTATCCTCATTTTCCTCCACTAATATCCTCATTTTCCGCCACTACTATCCTCATTTTCCGCCACTACTATCCTCATTTTCCGCCACTACTATCCTCATTTTCCGACACTACTATCCTCATTTTCCGACACTAATATCCTCATTTTCCTCCACTAGTATCCTCATTTTCCGCCACTACTATCCTCATTTTCCGCCACTACTATCCTCATTTTCCGCCACTACTATCCTCATTTTCCGCCACTAATATCCTCATTTTCCTCCCCTAGTATCCTCATTTTCCTCCATTAATATCCTCATTTTCAGCCACTAATATCCTCATTTTCCTCCACTAGTATCCTCATTTTCCGCCACTAATATCCTCATTTTCAGCCACTAATATCCTCATTTTCCGCCACTAATATCCTCATTTTCCGCCACTAGTATCCTCATTTTCCTCCACTAGTATCCTCATTTTCCTCCATTAATATCCTCATTTTCCTCCACTAGTATCCTCATTTTCCTCCACTAGTATCCTCATTTTCCTCCACTAGTATCCTCATTTTCCTCCACTAGTATCCTCATTTTCAGCCACTAATATCCTCATTTTCAGCCACTAATATCCTCATTTTCAGCCACTAATATCCTCATTTTCCGACACTACTATCCTCATTTTCCGACACTACTATCCTCATTTTCCGACACTACTATCCTCATTTTCCGACACTACTATCCTCATTTTCCGTATATCCTCATTTTCCTCCACTAATATCCTCAATTTCCACAGAACTCGAGCCGCGTCCTGGTGCGGTTGAGATGCTGTGTATGTCGACCAATGACCAGGGCAATCTGATGGTGGGCTCCCAGTTCTTTATCCACGTCAAGAAGTACAGCTACACACACGTCTTTGCCTACGTTATAGACGGTCTCGATCTGGTGGACAAGTGAGTGCAGCCCCTCACCCTTCATAGCCTTATTCATTTGCAACCTTTTACCCTTCATAGCCTTATTCATTTATAGCCCTTTACCCTTCATAGCCTTATTCAATTGCAGCCGTTTACCCTTCATAGCCTTATTCATTTCCAGCCCTTTAACATAACCTTATTCATTTGCAGCCCTTTACCCTTCATAGCCTTATTCATTTATAGCCATTTACCCTTCATAGCCTTGTTTATTTGCAACTCTTTACCCTTCATAGCGTTATTCATTGCAGCCATTTACCCTTCATACCCTTATTCATTGCAGCCCTTTACCCTTCATAGCCTTATTTAGTTGCAGCCCTTCACCCTTCATAACCTTATTCATTTGCAACTCTGTACCCTTCATACCCTTATTCATTTATAGCCATTTACTCTTCATAGCCTTATTCATTTGCAGCCATTTACCCTTCATACCCTTATTCATTTGCAGCCCTTTAACATAACCTTATTCAATTGTAGCCGTTTACTCTTCATAGCCTTATTCATTGCAACCATTTACCCTTCATAGCCTTATTCAATTGTAGCCATTAACTCTTCATAGCCTTATTCATTTTCATATTGTGAGGCCTTTTTCACATTTAATAATTTCTGTGTATTTCTGTTTGTCTGTATCTTTCTAACTCTGTCTTTCTGTCTCTGTTGGTCTCTCTGTCCCTATCTGTCTGGCTGTCTATCTATCTACATGTCCTTCTGTCTGTCTGTTCTTAGCCAGATGCCCTAATCTTAAAAGGGATGGTCATAAACAAAGCGCCTTCATGTCACCCTGTCCTCACCAGCAGGCTACCCTCCCTTCAACTTGCACCACCTTCACTCATATACCTCTCCACTCCATCCCTCCCTCTCATCCTCAGCCTTCCCCTCCCCCACCCTTCCCCTCACTCACATACACTCTCCTACTCAGTTTCTCATTCTCCACATTTAATTATCCATCCACCAAATGATATAGTGCAGCATAGTATAGGCTTTATGAATAGGAGGGGCCAGATAGAGTTTTCATATACTTCTTCACTACGAGAGGGCCTTCCTAACCCAACAAACATATTCCGGTGGCAGCTTTATCATCATCATCATCGTCACCATCGTCATCACCACCACCGCAACCACCACCACCACCATCATTATTATCATCATCATCATCATCATCATCATCTTCACCACCACCACTATCATTATCATCATCATCATCATATCATCATCACCACCACTGCCACCACCACCACCACCACCACCACCACCACCACCCTTATCATCATCATCATCATCACCACCACCACCACCACCACCACCACCACCACCACCACCACCACCATTATCATCATCATCATCATCATCATCATCATACATATAAAACACACCCACTTCCGGATACTCATACATACAGACATTCATATCATGCAGAAAAGAAGTGTTCTATTTTTTCATGTCTTTGTGCCATCACTTTTCAACTCTACAAAATTTGGAGTCTTAATTCTAACCAGACCGATTTATTTGGCTGCTAAGCGTAGGGCTAGAAGAGAGGTATACAGGGCAAAGTCTGAGTCACAGAGACAATTACTTGATAACCTAAATCATGGGGAAGGGAAAAATATATTTAGGGTGGCAGGTCAGGTGAAGAGGGATAATCAGGATATCATAGGTGAGCAGTGTGTGAAGAATGATGAAGGAAGGGTAGTGGTGAACAGTGAGGATATTAAAGATGCATGGAGAGAGCATTATAACCGGTTGTTGAATGAGGAGTTTGACTGGGACAGGGAAGGTTTGGAGCCAGCAGATCCAGTGTCTGGCCCTTGGCCTTTGATTGATACTGCTGCTGTGAGTGAGGCAATAGGCAGGATGAGGGTGGGGAAGGCAGCAGGTGTGTCTGGGTTGACTGCCGAAATGTTGAAGGCCTCAGGCGATATAGGGGTGAGTTTAGTCACTGACCTGATAAATAGGATTATTTATGAGTGTGTTGTCCCAGATGATTGGCTGAAGAGTGTAATTGTAAATGTGAATAAAGGGAAGGGTGATGCCCTGGAAAGAGGAAATTATAGAGGTATAAAGCTTTTAGATCAGATAATGAAGGTAATGGAGAGAGTTTTAGAAGGTATGATTAGAGAAAGAGTGAATATTGATGAGATGCAGTTTGGGTTTATGCCAGGTAGGGGGACCACTGATGCCATATTCATTGTTCGACAGCTTCAGGAAAAATATATTGGTAGGAGAAGGGATCTTTATTTTGTTTTTGTTGATTTGGAAAAGGCCTTTGACAGAGTCCCTAGAGAGATGGTGAAGTGGGCAATGAGAAAGCTTGGCTTGGAGGAGTGGCTGGTTAGGGTGGTTATGGCCATGTATGTGGGTGCTCACACCCAGGTGAGAGTGAATGGAGATTTGAGTGATGAGTTTTCCGTGAATGTTGGTGTGCATCAGGGGTCCGTCTTGAGTCCCATGTTGTTTATCATGGTACTTGAAGCCCTTTCACGTGACTTTAGAAACGGACTCCCGTGGGAGTTGTTGTATGCTGATGATTTGGTGTTGATTGCAGAGAATGAAAGGGAGGCGGAGGAAAGGTTTAGGAAGTGGAGAGATGGTATGGGGCAAAAGGGTTTAAGGGTAAATGCAGATAAAACAAAAGTGATGATATCTAGGGTTGGTGGCGGTACTGTCAGAGACGAGGGAGAGTGGCCATGTGCAGTTTGCCACAAGGGCGTGGGAAGTAATTCCATCTTGTGCGGTGTGTGTGATAAATGGGTGCATAAGAGATGTAGTGGTATCAGAGGTAGACTGCGAGATAAAGCTGATTTTATGTGTACGGCGTGCTGGGGTGAGCAGGTGGAGATTGTCAGACATGAAAGGATTGAACTTGCTGGTGAATCGCTTGAGTGTGTGGAAGAGTTTTGTTATTTGGGAGACATGTTGTGTGTTGGAGGTGGGGCTGGAGCTAGCTCTGTGGCTAGGGTGAGAAGTGGTTGGAAGAAGTTCAGGGAGCTCTTGCCTCTCCTGACATTGAGAGGGCTCTCCCTACGTGCTAAGGGGTCTTTGTATGCAGCATGTGCTAGGAGTGTAATGCTGTATGGCAGTGAGACCTGGGCAGTGAAGGAGGAAGACATTCGCCGGCTCAGACGTACAGAAATGACAATGATTAGGTGGATGTGCAGTGCGTCCCTGCGTCCAAGGCCTGGAGGGGCTGGGTTTACAATGGAAGAGTTGAGAGGTAGGATGGGACTGGAGTGTATTGGTGTTGTGATGAGGAGAGGTAGATTGAGGTGGTTTGGACATGTGGAGAGGATGGGGGATGATAATTGGGTGAGGAAGGTGAGAAGTGTTAATATTGGGGGTGGGGTTATGAGGGGTAGACCGAGAAAGACATGGGATGAGGTCATTAAGTGTGACCTTAGGGTTAAGGGACTGAACAGGGAGGCTGCAATGGATCGTGCAGCGTGGAGAGCCGCCATTAGGTGACCAAGGCCGACACATGCAAGCATGTTGGAGCCTTTAAAAACGAAAATGAAAACGATGTATAGGGAGAGGGAGGAGGAGGCCGAGGATGAGCTGGAGGGATGGAGTGGAGAGGTATGCGAGAGAGGGGGGTGTGAGTTGGGAGCAGGGCAGTGAAATGGCGGGGGACAGGGCGACGTGGAGGCAATTTGTTTGTGGCCACCCCGTACTTGATTAAGGCGTCTGGCAATAGGTAGATAGATAGATAGATGAAGAGAGGGAACTGAATGAGGTGATGAGGGAGAAAGGAGAGAGAAGGAAGGCTAGAATGAAGATGAATGGTAGGGAGGAAGGAAGCTGACAGAGGAAGGAAGACTGAAGTGAAGATGAGTGGTAGGGAGGAAAGAAGCTGAGAGAGGGAGAAAGGAGAGGGAAGGGAGGCGGGAGTGAAGGTGAATGGTAGGGAGGAAGCTGAGAGAGGGAGAAAGGAGAGGAAAGGGAGGCGGGAGTGAAGATGAATGGTAGGGAGGAAAGAAGCTGAGACAGGGGTTTGAAGAGAGGGAACTGAATGAGGTGATGAGGGAGAAATGGGAGGGAAGGAAGACTGGAGTGAAGATGAATGGTAGGGAGGAAGGAAGCTGCGAGAGGAGGAAGAAAATAGGAGGGGGGGAGGAAAAGAGGGGCCATGAAGATTCGAGAGTTTCAAAAGAGGGGAATGGAATGAAACAGACAAAACCAAAGTGGCAAAGTGTTTATATAATCTTAGACATTCTTTTGCCTTAATTATGTCTCTCTCTCTCTCTCCCAATTCTATCTCTATCTCTTATCTCTTTCCCAATTCTATCTCTATCTCTTTATCTCTTTTCCAGAGTAAAGTTAGGGTTGCTTTCTGCTTAGCTTTGGAGATTTTCATTACACATGTTCCTTAGCGATTTATTCTGCATATGTAGTAGTAGTAGTAGTAATTGTGTTTTTAGTATTGGTGGTGATGGTGGTGGTAGTAGTAGTAGTAGTAGTAATTGTGTTTTTAGTATTGGTGGTGGTAGTAGTAGTAGTAGTAGTAATTGTGTTTTTAGTATTGGTGGTGGTAGTAGTAGTAGTAGTTGTATACCTTTTTAAAATTCTTCTTCTTGTTACCAGGTGATTTTCTTTAACTAAGGAGGGGCGTCTTGTCTTGATTTTCTTTAACTTAGAAGGGGCGTCTTGTCTTGAAGGGGTATATGAGGGCCACATATAACCTCTGCAGATCAAAGAACCTCATGAACTAAAATAAATGATCAGGAAATGGCAGGAGGAAGATATGAAAGACATCCTGACTCAGCAGGTGTATTTTGGCCTTCGAATTTCTGTAAGTCAGGTGCCTCAATAGATCTCTTTTATTGAGGGGGGGGGTGAGGTGGGGGGAGGGCAGTGAAATGGCAGGGAACAGGTCAATGAGGAGGTGATTTGTTTGTGGTCACCCCTTACAGGATTAACGCGTCTGGCTGTAGATAGATATTTATTTAACTGTGACCTTTTTTATTGCTCTCAAATTATTATTATTATTATTATTACTATTGTAAATCTTATCTAACTTTTGAGGTTTTTCTGTTGATCTCATTGACTAATCTTTTCGTAATACCATCACATTAGTGCCTTCACATTGGCTCTTTTTTTTATTTTTTTTTAATTTTTTTTTAAAGAAATGGTTTGTGGGCTCTTAGCTTTGAAAAAATAATAAATAAATAATAAATTTGAAAATAAATAAATAATAAATATTAATAATTAAAAAATGAGTAAATCTTTGGTAACTGTGATGGCCTTTCAACAGATCTTACTAACCATGACCTACGTATTGCTGTTAATGTTTCTGTTATGGTATTTCTGTAGGTATCATTAACTATCAATTTATTCTCTCTAGTCAACCTAATATAAATGTACAGGTATTTTTATGACTCTCGTTAGCTGCCACCTCCATGTTATTTTTGCCTTAATAATTCTCTAAGTCTAATGGAAACTAACGGTTATAATGTTTCTGTAGATTTCTTAACCTGTCACCTTTGTATTGCTGTCAGCTTATTCTTCCTGTATTCTAATGTAACTGTAATGGTATTTCTACAGGTCTCATTAACTATTGTATTTGCTGTCAACTTATTTCTTCTATCTAATGTAACTGTGATAGATTTCCATTAACTGTAACCTCTGTATTTGCTGTCACTTTACTGTGATTCTAACCTAACTAGCCAACGATGGTACATGTATATCTACTGTAATTCTAACCTAACTAGCCTATGATGGTACATGTATATCTACTGTAATTCTAACCTAATTAGCTAATGATGGTACATGTATATCTACTGTAATTTTAACCTAACTAGCCAACAATGGTACATGTATATCTACTGTAACTGTATCCTAACTAGCCTATGTTGGTACACGTATATCTACTGTAATTCTAACCTAACTAGCCTATGATGGTACATGTATATCTACTGTAACTGTATCCTAACTAGCCAATGATGGTACATGTATCTCTGTAGCCGTCACTAACCGTGCCCTTTGTATTGGTGGCAGGATGACGCAGCTGGGAGACTCAGCACACGTCTACCGCCCCTCCAAGACAATCACCATAGCCGACTGTGGGCTCTTGGCAGCCTAGGGGCGAGCTCGCGTAGGCCACCGTCCTCCCTGTACCTCATAACTAACCACTCTATACGCTCTGTTCCTGTTGGCTTACGAGATTCTGTTTTTCCTCCGGCACCTCCTTCAGTCCTGCGATAGCTTATTTACAGTACAGGGTGTCTTTAATATCAACTCAAATTGGATCAGTCACATAGGAAAATTACTAGAAATGGTTGTAATATTCATAGATTTGCGTAGGTCAGATGTGAAAGGCTATTACCAGTATCATTTTCACATCAACACAAATTACAACAATCCCACACGATAAATTATGAAGTGTCTCTTTTAGTATCAACATGTTGCATAAGTCACGTGAATTATTGCCACATCACATGCATTAAACTGTTAAGGAGGAGGTGCTGGAAGCCTCGTAAGCCAGCACGGATGAGGCGTCTTGTTTCACGTTCTCTCTGTGTACCTCTGCCATAGCACTAACCGCCAACTTCTATTACTTTATGGGGCGAATTCTAACTGGCACTGGAGACCTCTTAATGCCTTGTCCTTTGCGATTTATTTTGCACATTACTCCTTACAATCGTCTTATTAGCCCTTGATGCAAACTGTGTCAGGAAGATATAACTATGCTCTTTTTACACTTACTTGGCCTAAAATTGCCATCTCTTCTTCCTGAATCTTGGGTTGTAACAATAGATTAACACTAGAATATGATGCCAGCCATGCAGAAGTGCCATGGAAAGGATGTGCAGCCATAGCATTGTCTTTTCCCATCGGTGGGAGTGAAATAAAAAGGTCAAAAATTTAGGCCAAGTTGTTGTGAAAGAACTATAGCCTACAGGATAATGTTAAGGTGAAATATGCAAGGGAAAAAAAAAATGTAAGGGAGAGATGTAGAACCGAGCTTTGTGAAATAAAAAATGAAAAGGTTGAAAATTTAGGCTAAGTTGATGTGAAAGAACTATAGCCTACTAGAAAATGTTAAGGTGAAAAATGCAAGGGAAAAAAAATGTAAGGGAGAGATGCAGTGAAGGTCTCTATGCCTGTTATGATTCAATCCCACCGTTCCTCTCACTTGCCTAAAAAGAAAATGCGTCTTATATGCCAAAAAATACGGTATATCGTGCATCATTTCCCGTTGATTTAGCTCGCTTGCCGGTCCCATTAATCTTAGCTAACAGTATAGTGCCGCTTCTCTCATGTAGCTGTGTATCTCTGAGTATTGTACTAACTTCGCCTAGTTTCCGCGTACATGTTATATTTCACTGAGGCTTGTGTTTTTGTGCTGGTTACAAGGTTCTCTGGTGCCTTTCCCTCCCAGATTGTTTTCCATGGCATTGATATTCTCTTGTATGTAGCTCGTATTATTTCAAGACTGAGATAATTCACATAAATATACAGGGAAATATTAATGTAGTCAACATATTAATTTTATCTTGTGTGATGGTTATATTATTCCAACATTGACATAATTTGCCCATCATACAAAAGAAAATATTAATGTATATTCTCTTGTATGTTGGTTATATAATTTCAAGATTGATATAATTTGCATGAACAAGAAAATACTAATGCACCATGTATGGAAATAAACTGGCAAGGAAAAGGTGTTTGGTGGAGCCCCTGTAATCACTGAAAATATAGCCTCAATTCAAGCATAATAAACTGGCTTCCTCATACTACATTACAGGAAAAAATGCCACAGCGGTGACCCCCCCCATTGGCACTGGGGTCCACGGGTAACTCAAGGCAGCGGAAGAAGAATGTACAGTACTATCTCTTTATTCTGTCTCCATTAGATCATGTGGAGAGGATGGTGAATGAGAGCCTGACTGGAAGTGTGTATGTTAGTGAGGTGGAAGGGAGGACCAAGAATGAGATGGAGGGATGGAGAGGAGAGACTGCCTGGAAGTGTGTTTGTTAATGAGATGGAGGGGGAGACCAAGAATGAGATGGAAGAATAGAGAGCCTGTTAGGCCATGTGGAGAGGGTGGAGAGGAGAGACTGAGTAGAAGAGTGTATGTGAGTGAGTTGGTGGGGAAGACTAAGGATGAAATGGAGGGATGGAGTGAAGAGATATATGAGAGAGGGGGATGTGAGTTGTAAGGAGGGCAGTCAAATGGCAGAGGACAGGGTGACATGGAGGTGATTTGTTTGTGGCCACTCTTGATGGAATTAAGGCATATGGTGATAGATAGATACTGAAGGGATGTAACACCAAACACACCCTGATAATGATTTCTCGGGGATATAAATCAGAATAAAGGAATACTACTGTATAGCGTTATGAGGGAAAATGAAAGTCGGATTGGAGTGTAGTTTTTCAGAGCACTGCATCGCTGTCCATTGTGTGGATACCTGGATGCTGATGGAAGGGGTCACTGTAGAGTAGTTATCATGTTCGTAGCAGTCAAGAGCATCATACCTAACCCCTCCAGTGTGAGAGGCCTTGATGGAGCTGAATTAAGTTTTCCGAAGGTTTCCCAAAAGGCGCCATCGTACTGAGGGGGTTAAACTCGAATCAGGCACCCCCAAGCCACGGGACAGTAGTTGTGTAGTGAGTCGTTGTGGTGCCTGCTCATCATGTCGCTCATAACAGTCAAAGCCGTTCCCACATCACCCACTGTGAGGCGGACAGACCTGAGACTACACCAGTATAGCCCAGTACATTTGACCCCTTCAGCCAGACAGTTTATTTATTGTTATTATTATTAGACCAGGAGGGGGAGGCCAAGGATGAGATGGAGTGATGGAGTGGAGAGAGATATGAAAGAGGGGGATGTGAGCTGGGAGCGGGGCAATGGAATGGCAGGTGACAGGGCGACATGGAGGCGATTTGTTTGTGGCCACCCCTTACAGGATTAAGGTGTCTGGCAATAGATAGATAGATAGATTATTATTATTATTATTATTATTATTATCATCTCAAGGCACCAATGGGCAATAGTCTTGTGCAGTTAGGCAACACCTCTTCCTTACTGGTTTATTCCTGATTCTGCTCTGTTACTAGATATATGTGTGCTTTTCTTGCAATCTGTGTCGACATTAAAAAAATATATAAGAGGCAAAGAGAGAGGATATTAATGCCTACTGTGGAAAAAATATATTAGAAAAAAAGAGGATACAGTATTAATGTGTAGTATGGACAAAAGATACAGGAAGCAAAAAATAAATATGTAAAATAAAAATTAAAGAAAAAGTAAAAAGGGGGAATAGTAATGAGTAGTATAGAAAAAAGATAAGAAGCAGTTTAAAAAAATGAGGATATTAATGCATAGTCTGGAAAATAAATAGCTAAGGAAGAGGCGCTAGGGAACCTCCTTACCCGATGAGAATACAAGCCAAGAACAAAAACCAGAAGACGTCTTTGGGCTGAAGGGGTAAATGGACAATTAAAACAGAAGGCGTCTTTGAACTGAAGGGGTTAAATGGACTGGGTTTCACTAGCCTAGCCTCAGGTCCCTACTCCAGGAAGAGGGTGATGTGGGGTTGCTGCTCATGTTATAGAAATTGTTGGAAGTTACAAATTTTATTCCAAGTTAAAAGATTTTATTCATCATCCTAGGTCCCCTCCAAACTGCCTGCCCCCAGTTTGTGATTTTGGGATTTTTAAATAAGGTGGGGGCAGGCGTTTGGAGGCTGTTGTATGTTCCTGTGACGTTTGTTATTTAAAGAAAAGAGCTGCTATTTCTTTCACTGTCAGGTCTAGAGATGTGCGGTGAGAGGTGCGATTATCCATACACACCAAGATGCCAAGTCCAAATTCAGGAACATTACTAAACGTGCCCTTAAGTACTAAAATGTTGCCACGTAAAAATACCATGAGAGTTGCCATTATCCTTGCACACTGAGATGCCAGATCCAAATTCAGGAATGTCACTTAACTTGCTCTTAGACACCAGAATCGTGCCATATCAAAATACCTCCAGAGAATTGCTTGAACTAGTGCCAAATAAATTAAGAGAATTATTATACACACCAAGATGCCAAATCCAAATTCAGAAATGTCACTCAACTTGCTCTTAGACACCACCATCTTGCCATATCAAAATACGTACCTCCAGATAACTGCTAGAACTAGTGTTAAACAGAGAAGATTTTAGACATATTTAGTGCTGTGTTTATGAAGCTTCCATATTAACTTCAGCTTTAAAAAAAATGATAAAAAATTCCAGATAAAAACTAAAGGTATACAACTAACTCCAGATGTAAACATACAAATTAGGTTCTGGATAAACACAGTATATTCCGGATTAACACACCAAAAAAATAGATTCTGGATAAAGCAAAGTACATTTCTGATAAACACAGGAAACGTATTTTGGATAAACAGACTAATTGTGGGGAAGCCTGAGCAGAAAAATCCAGTAATCCATTATATCTGATGGTCCCCCCTTCAGCTGAGATTTCAAGTACATGTTTGAAAATAAATGAGTACAGTATCATATATTAGTACTAAAAATAAACACTATTCCCATATGACACTAACTTGGCTTATAATTTTGCCCTTTTGCAGTTATTTTAAAATTCTTGTTATAGCACTTCTTCCTGAAACTCATGTATTGCAACCCACTGTGCCCCATTCAACGGACAACGTTCATTATGGTCGACAGAAGTCCGGTGGCTTTGTAGTGTCCATTAAATTTGATATCCAGTCTATATAGGTATGTTAAATAAAGGATCTTTTGTACACTCCAGAACATAATAAACAGATGCTGAATAAAACACGATAAACAGATCCCCAATGACAGATAAATTTTGGATAAACAAGGTGTGTGGTAGGATAATCATACTCCCACTGCACAGATTTATCAGGTAGGCTACGTAGCATCTCTTCCTGGTGAAAATAACCTGTACTGGTGTAGCCTAAGCCAGTCTAGGGGATGTATGTGTGGGTTAAGGAGGCTTCCTCGTACATCGGCATACTCGTAAAGATTTTCCTGTTTGTTATGTATACAAAGAATCAGGAGTGAGATAATACAATAACATATAATAGAGAGACAAACATGACACGTTTTTATTCTCATGTGTTGTTTACTGTGTCAATTTCAAAACAATCACATGCAAGAAAATAATACTGTGAGGCTCCCCAAAACGTCTCACTACCACTGTATATCCTTTTATGTTGGAGCCTTTACAGTATATTAAAAAAAAAAAAGGAAAAAAACATTAATATATCTTGTCTGCTATTCGTGCAGACCATATCAATGTGGTGATAAAAATAACATACAAAATATAATAAAAGTACTGTATACTGTAATATGGAAATAAATCACCAAGGAAGAAGAACTGAATAAACAAGAATATATCATTCTGTCTTCTTCCCACTTAATGATGAGGTGAGGTAGAGTCCATAAAACAGTGTGACTTTACTTCATCCTTAGGTGGGAAAAAGAAAGAAAAAGAAAAAGATGTCATTGAGGATCTTACTGCATTTCTAGTTTCTTTGGAGTTTCCTTAATGCCTCTTTCATAGTGATTTTATATTTGGCTGTTATATCTTTTTATCCTCTTGTATATTACTGCGGCAATTTGTCAATACTAGAAATATATAAATAACATAAAAAAAGAAAACCAAGCTGTATTACACATTATAGCAAAGGAAGAGTATACTTGAAATATATAATAAAGATGAATAAAGAAAATTAAAGTGTAATATGCATAATAAATAGCGACGATGGAGTATATCAGAGACATACATAATAACATTAAGAAAAAAGTAAATCAAAGTGTCATAAGCATAATAAATAGCTAAGGAAGCGTTGTTAAGAAATACCCAAGTATTGAGTATGACACTGAGGAAGATGTGTCAGGGAGCCTCCTAACGCCACACCGACACGTCTCCAAAGGTGTTGTGCTGCTTTTTCTGTGTCAATCAAAAAACTAAAAAAACACGATGACCTCTTCTTCCCAGTAGGACTTACAGGGCGTCTGTTAGGGCAGTGTACCAAGCGCCTTCGTGTCCGATAAAAGCGGGTGTTTTATTTATTTTATTTATTTATTTAGTTATTTTTTGGTGCTTTCTGCTCATTACATTCCTCTATTATTTTCTTCTGTTGTTGCATTTATTTATTTATTTATTTTTATTTATTTTATTTTTATTTATTTATTCATTCATTCATTCATTTTTTGGTGCTTTCTTCTTACTAACCTCCCCTTTTTTTTTCCTGTTGTCTTGCTTGATTTTCTCTTATTTTTACATTTTCCCTGTTTTGTTATTTTTTTTTTTTCTTTTCCTGGTGTTTAGAATTGACTGATATTTCTCTTTTGCTTGTTATTCCTTTCTTGGTGCTTTCTGTTTACTGATATTCATTTTTTTTTCCTGTTTTAGTGCTTCCGTTCCATCTCCTGTTTTTCCTTTTCAGTTTATCCTGTTCTGATGTGTTTGCTGGCGCTTTCTTCCTACTAACTGTTTCTTTTTCCCCTGTTTTGGTGTTTTTTTACCCACAGATTATTTCTTTTTCTTCCCTATTCCAGTGCTTTTATTTCTTTGTGCATTTTGCCTATGAACTGTTTATTTCCTCCCTGTTTTAATGTCTTGTGTTTTTCTTCATTTTTTTCCCCCCTACTAGCTTTTCCTTTTCTCCCTGTAGCAGCCATTGGAGAGTCCTGGGGCTTTCCTGTCATAAATATTACCCAGTACAGTATTTATCCTTTGTAACCTCTTGATGGCAGTGTTTTGTAAATAGTGTTTTGGATCCATGGCATTGTCTTTCCTCATCATTTTTTTTTTTTTTCTCCTTTATTTACCATGAGAGGGTTCTTTGGTTTTGTTATCGTGACTATTAATTGTTATTATTTTTATTGTTATTACTGTATTATTATTATTATTAGTAGTAGTAGTAGTAGTAGTAGTAATAGTAGTAGAAGCAGTAGTTAGTATATTAGTTGTAGTAGTAATAGTAGTACTGTATTATTATTATCATTATTATTATTTTTATTATTTATTCCTCAGCTACATAATTGTTTAAAAAATGTAAGTACAGTATATTATAATCATTTTTTTCTATTTTCTTTCCTCTTATATATTCTTTTCCCCCCTCCCTGTCATAATAATCATGGAAAACATCAGCAAATCCCGAACAGTGTGCAGGATGGCACCTAGTACACTGCCTCGCTCAGCGCCTTATCATTTGTTAAGACGGCGAGGAAAGCATTCATTCCGCTGACCGACACACGTAGAGTTAACAGATCCACGGCAGAGGCTCGTATCTTCCTGGACATTGAAAACCCTGGTAGATTATCCAGATTAGTATGGTATATCCTCCTTGGTATATCCTGGTGACTGTTATATGCTTTGTTATATCACAGAAACCATCAGAAATAACCAAACTATCCTGATATATCCTTCTATCATAGGACACAGAATATCAAAATACAAGAAACTATCCATATTCATACACAATATACTTTGTTATATCACACAGACTATCAGAAAAAAAATGAACTATCCAAACTAGTACAGCATATCCTTTGTTTATCACAGTGTGTCACTATGTCATACTGTCCACATTAGTCAATTTTCCTCATATATCTGCCTGAATAATGTGATCAGTATACCTAGCAAGCCATCCAAAAAATAACCCACACTAGTCTATCCTTCTCCTTGCCTCTTCACACAAAACACATCCCACCTTTAATGCATATGACTGGATAACAATACTAAACCAAACCTACCTTCATGCTCCCTGTGAACCCTTCTAACTTATCAATGTCCTCCACAGTCCTGAAAATTCCTGAACATATTTCCCAGCCTCCCCTGCTAATTTTACTACCCAGACCTAACTGTAATTTAGCAACCAAACAACTGACTTTGTAATCCCAACAGTTCTTAACCATATGCAAAACTTACACTACAGTCTATAAGTCTCCAACACCATGCTTCTGCCTGCTAACCAAACTTGTCATCTTCTCATCCCAGCATTACCCAACCAAACCCCCAGACACACATATTTGATAACCAGATCTAACCTTATATTCATCCCAATAGTTTCCAACCAAATTTCGTAACATATTCACTAACCAGATCTAACCCATCACCTTCATCAAGTTCTACCATTTCCTAACGAAATCCCATAATATACATCACAAATTTAATAACTGCATCACATATCCACAAAATCCTAATAATTCCCATTAACTTACTTGTCCCATCCATTCCAGACCAAAGACCCTAACTCAGTCTTTGTTCCTCTCCCAACCCCATAACACACCTCTTACTAACTGCATCTCCATCACATATCCACAGAATACTTATCAAATCTGCTAACATAATACTGTAGTCCCATCAAATCCAAGCCAAAACCCCTAACTCAGCCTACAGTTCCTACCCGACCCCAATGTCCAGCAAGATACGTTCCTGCCTGGGGATCCCTAGAAACGCTAGAGCGCTAAAGTTGGGCCTCACCCCATATGCAAACTGTAGGTATGTAATGGTATGTTGTATATAGCATTAACAGAGCACCAGTTGTATTGCTGGCCTGCCTAGTGAGTTTCTTCTGCAGTCTGCCCCTCCACGTCCCACACCCTTGAAGCTCCGTACCCTTATATAACCCTCCATATTGCTCATACGTCCCCTCTTGTACTGAACTTTTCCCTGTTTCCTTTACCCTTGTCTTGTTATCCATTCCCTACCCATGTCCTCCTATCCAATCCCTATCCATGTCCTCCTATCCAATCCCTACCCATGTCCTCCTATCCAATCCCTACCCATGTCCTCCCATCCTTTCCCTACCTATGGCCTCCTACCCTTTCCCTACCCATACCCTTCTACTCTCCCTACCCCATGCCTTCTTATCCTTTCCTTAGCCATGTCCTCCTACCGTTTCCCTACCCATGTCCTCCTACCCTTTCCCTACCCATACCCTTCAACTCTTTCCCTACCCCATGCCTTCCTACCATTTCCTTAGCCATGTCTTACCCTTTCCCTACCTATGTCCTCCTACCCTATCCATACCTATGCCTGTCTACACTTTCCCTACCCAAGCCTATCTACCCTTTCCTTACCCATGCCTGTCTACCTTTTCCATACCCATGCCTTCCTATCCATTCCCTACCCGTGCTGTACCATCCTTTACTCCACTCTCTACCCTTTCCTTCCCTCATCACCCTCCCTGTTCTTCCCTTCACTATCCCGTGCATCCTTCCTATGCTTTCTTACCTTTCCCCCTCCTCCTGTTGTCCTCATACCCTCCCTTCACCCACCCTACCATACCATCAGCCCCTTCCCTCCTCTACACTTACCCTCACAGTAGAGAAACATTTGAGTAACATTGCTTCCTTCCATTTTGACTATATTTCCATCTTCATCACCCCTCCATTTTTGTGCCCATCCATACACTCCCCCTCCCCTCACTTCTGCCCTACCCTTCCTCTCTCTCCCAATCTGCAGTTTGCTTTCCCTTACCCATTCCCTTTCCTGCCTTTACCCTCATAATCCTATACCATTGTCCCTACCTTTATTCTCCTCCTCTCTCTCCCATTCCCTCATCCCTACCCTTCCTCACTCCTTTCCTACCCACACACTTCCTGTCCTATCCACATCCACCCTCCCCTCCACACCTGTCTACGCATATCTTACCCCTATTCCTCCCATTGCCCCTCCTTTCCCTCCAAACTCTTCTCCCCCATCTCCTGTACCTCTCCTTCCTCCTCACTTTTCATTTTACTTCTTACCAATTTATTCCTCCACTTCTCTATCATCATCTTAACTCTCACTCTGCCCTTGTCTCTTCTTACCTTCGTTACCATCACTTCTTTCCTTTTCTTATCCCATCCTTTATGTTGTACCAACTGCTCTTTCCTCCCTCTCTCCTTTCCTTCCTCTCTCTCTCTCTCTCCATACTCCCTGCATCCTTCCTTTGTATGTCTCTTTTCCATCTCTTCATCTTTTATACATTACTCGTTGCTCCATATTCCTTTCCTGTCACTCTTTACTTACACCCTTATTCCCCCTCTTACTATCTCTCTTACTTCACTGTCTACCTTTTTACTGCATCAGTATTTTCCCTCATCCCTTCCGTCATCAAACACCCCACTCCATCCTTCTACTTTCCCCCCTCCCTCCTTCCCCTTCTGTAAATGCTCCTTCCCCCCCCCATTACCATATCCCTTTCCACTGTGCCCTTCTATGACCTCATTGTTTTCCCTCCCCCCTCCTCATCATGCCCCCACTCCATCCTCGGTTCCCCTTCCCTTCTTCCCCTCCCCCCTCCTTTCATCATGCCCCCACTCCATCCTCAGTTCCCCCTCCCTCCTTTCATCATGCCCCCACTCCATTCTCAGTTCCCCCTCCCTTCTTCCGCTCTCCCTTCCCACTCTACCCTTGTACTTTGCCACTGTTTCCCCCCCCCCCCTTCTTTCATCATACCCCCCCACCCCATCTTCCTGTTCCCTTCCCCCTTTGTATTTCTCTCTACCTTTACAACTCCTTCCCTATTTCTTCTCCATCCCTTCCTCTATCATACCCCCACTCCATCCTCCTATTCCCCCCCTTCCCCCTCCCCCAGCCATATCCCTGCCTCCCCCAGCCCTTAGCTAATAACCCTAAGGAAGTACCATAGTTTTCAGGGCCCTGAGTTTCAACCGCTTCATGCAGGAAGTTCCGTGCGAGTAGTTTCAGTTGCAAGAGAGCGAAGTTGTTAGGATTGTAGCGTGATGTGTAACTTTGTACGAGTAAAACATCACCTCTCAGGATAAGTGTATTATTTCCCCCCCTCCTTTGTTAATGATGGGGTGCTGGAGAGAGGGATGCCTTCATGTGGTGGCATTGATACAGCCAGGCGGCTCAAATGGCTGGCTATATATGTGCCCCGCAACACACTCCTTGTTCCCCAAAATGAGGATGGTGGACTGTAGAAGAAGGGCAGTTTCAGCCCACAGTCCACTGGGTTCATATTTCAGATGAACCTGGGGCTACAACTGCTGCTAATTACTACTACAATTACTACTAACTACTACAACTAGTAATACTAACATTTCTGTAAAGTATACTAAAGCAAGGTGTCTTATTCTCCATTTCTTACTAACATATATCTGAAAGGGGTACTGTAGCATTCTTTTTGTAACCATACAAAGATACCTAACCTCGTTCACCTCAGCTGATGGCCAAAGGTAGTCAGATTGTAGAGTTGGTTTTACTGGTAACCAGGGAGACTTTCATATCTCATACCCAAGGTTTATCAGATTTCATGCACCTACGACGTTGTTTTCAAGTTGTGGGTGACCCAGTTTTGTGAGGTGAAAACAGATTAATTATAGAATGTCATACTCCTTCATTCTTACCAACATCTTTCAGTAAAGGAATGGAATGTCATCATACTGAAAGGGTCAAGGATAGCCAGGATGTATTGTATCAGGGTTTTACTCTAGCCACTGGTTGTAGGTGGCGCCAACCATCATCCACTCACTCTGATATAGTGCTGCCTACTTCTTCCATCATTTTTCTCATTCTTTTCTTGTCTGCCCTTCCTTCATCCTTCATGTCACTTTTTATTACTCCTTTTTCCACTTCAGGTGTCTCTACACTGAGTGACATTCCTAATAGATTCCTGTAGCCCAGGAAACCATTAACAGTGCAGGAAGGTAACCAAATATCAAGATAACAGGGCAAAGTGGAGCCTGCTATGGCGCCCCAGTTAAATGGGTGGAAACATAAATGCAGTGTTCATTCAGGAACCAATCCTCCACACCACTCCTCACAACTCACTGTGATGAAGCACCGTCCACTGCAAGGGAACATTGGGTCTCTGCATAAGACTGCCCTGCAGGGTAGGTTACTTGCCTTGGTTGACGGGTCTGCTCAGCCAGACAGACTGGGGTTGATCAAGAACAACAACATCTTCTACATACCAAGCAATTTCTCTCAGCTTTGGTAAGACTTTTCAAACTACATGGCTTAGATAAAGCTTTCACTCACCCATTCACTACAAATAGTCCATCATCCTGTCCTGGTAACTCCACTTGCACTCCTCAGGTAGGTAAACATCACACCACAGTAATTCATCTGTATTGCCCTCAAATGTGAATATGTAAACTTATATCAATTCTTTGCATCAGTCATGTAGCTTTGTGACTTAGATGATGCCAAAAATTTGTTAGTGAAACTGACATCATGAGTATGGCATACTGAAAATCACTCTTGATATGCACCTTTATGACATGTCAAGTCAAACCAAAGTACTAGCTAGCAAAATAATTTAATATTGTCTTATCAGTCACTGTACATTATATTACAAACATATAAATTACACAAACAACCATGATATACAGTATACAAACAACGTGTACACAAAACGTTCTCAAGAGTAATAATACTTTATACGAGTAATGAATGGCAAGCATTCAGCACATAGGCTAATGTGTATTTTGCTGACTTACTTCGAGATGAAAATATTTCAAGTTATCTACTCCTCACTCTGCCCCTGGGTGGGAAAGGAGGTCTGGATGATGATGATGATGATAATGAAGCTGAAGAAACTTATTACTGGATAAGCCTGATTAAAACTGAGAAAACAAACAATATTTAGTATCTGGTCTATAGAAAAGATATGACATAACAGTCATTCGCCAGCTAAGGACTAACTAAAAGCAACTGTTCACTACAATCACACGTTTATTAAATCTTATCCTTTTGGTGAGGGTAAGTTTCTGTATGGTGAATAAATTATTCTGTCATTAGTTGAATACAATAATGTACCGGTATCAGGTTCTTTCCTGAGCCAAAATGTTATTGTTTACAAAGGCTCTAACATGTTTGCATGCGTCAGCCTTGGTCATCTAATAGTAGCTCCCCAAGCTGCTCAATCTCTTACAGCCTCCCTATTCAGTCCCTTATCACCGAGGTCGCACTATGACCTCGTCCTCCCCCCCCTCCCTTGCAACCCTACCCTCAATGTTCAATTTGTAGTCCCCTAGGTTTTTCATGGGTATAATAAAGGTCTATGATGTTACCTAAAAGGAATACTGAGTAGGTATTCACAGTCCAAGGACTAAATATAGCACCACTCACACCTGCCCTCCATCATTACTGGGGTGAAGAATTGTCAGCTGACTTTGTGAAGAGGACTGGTGTGTGTCGGTGTGAGAGTGTCGTTGGCTCACCAGTGCGTAGGGGTGGAGGGGGCGGGTCTGGCCGGTCAAACACGGTGGAAATAAGTCTGGGGCCGCGCTGTTGTTGTTGTTGACGTTTATTCCGTTTTTGTGCGCTCGTCACACCCCAGCCTTGCAGCTTCTCACCATGGTATCTGTTGACAGGATTTACATGAGACAGTGCAAGGCTAGTGTTATAATTACAGTAGTAGATGGATGGCTATTATAAACCACTTGACATATCGCAGTGTAGATTAAAGGGGGGGGGAGTGTGACATTGTATCGTGACCCTCAAACTACCTGTATACAATATTTAGTCTGTTCACCTGACAAAATTGGGTCACTCTCATTTCAAATACCAAGTTATGACAGCAAGAAATTTAAATGCTTTAGCCAAGAGATAAGAATGCAAGTCCTTGGTTACTAGTTAAATAAACCTTCCAATCTGACTACACTCAGCTGCAACCGAGATGAAGGGGGTTAGTGATCTCAGCCTGGCTCAAGCAAATGAGGGAGTAGTACTAATAGGAGTTGTAGCCCCAGGTTCATCTGCAACATGAACCTAATGGACTGCAGACTGAAGTTGCCCCTCTCCTGCAGCTCACCATCCTCCTTTTGGGGTACAGGAAGGGGACTGAGGGACATTTGTATAACTGGGCATCCACATACCACAGTTACTTTGGTATTACTACATGAAGCCCTTCCACTTCACCACCATTCTATCAGTTCATCCTGCCAACTCACCCAAATCCCTTCTTGTCACGTGGGTGTTGGCCGTCATTCTCAAGGGCGTATGGTATCCCCGCCACGCTCCTGCCCAGCCCCTGCCCGTCCCGCCACCCCTGTGCCTCCATCATACGCCGGCCAAACCCACGGGTGTGCTCCTCAAACTTCCCAATTTCTGGAGGCTTTGTGGGACCTGGGAGGGAAGGGACAACAGGATTTTAAGCAACTATACCCTTTTCACTTGAACTTGGCCTAAAATTGTCCTGATAAACAACTTCCGGTATACTGTCTTCATTTTATCTTGGCCTAAAATTTGTGATTATAAACAACTATATTTCATTTTAATTTGACCTAAAACTGCCATCTCTCCATCTGGAAGGCTGAGCTGCAGCAAAAGGTGAACACTAGAATATGGTGCTAGTCACAAAGAAGTGCGACAGAAATAATGGATAGCCATAGCATTTTCTCTCTCTGCCAATGAGCTACATAAAATAATCTGTAAATGGGCAAAAATTCAGGCAAAGTGAGGTGAAATAATTATGGTAAAACTGCTCTGTCCGTTTTAAGTATGTCTGGCTCCCATGACTCACACCTAAATACAATCACCTGGCTTTAGCTATACAAAAATACCAGCGTTGTGCCTACCAGAGGAGAATTAAGAGAAAGGGAGAATGAGACTGACTAAGAAGGTGTATCTGATTGAAGTGGAGGGAGGGAGAAGGAGGGGAACCGAGAGTGAGGTGGAGGGATAGAATTGAGAGGTATATGAGGGAGGGGGGAGTGAGTTGGGGGAAGGGCAGTCAAATGGTGGGTGACAGAGCGACTTGCAGGCGTTTTGTCTGCAGCCACCCTCTGCAGGATTAGGGCATCGTGCTGTAGATAGACAGATAGACAGTATTAAAACTCAGCCCCCTATTCACTTTCTGCTAAACAAAATCATCTGGTATTAAACAGAACACTGGATGATTAACTTGCTTTCAAATTGTCCTCTCACCATCCTGAATGCAGAGTTTTAACAAGAGATGGACACAGGAATATGGTGCTACTCACGAAGCAGTGCTGTGAAAAGGATGAAGTGCCACAGTATTGTCTTTATTATGCCACAACTCCAGGATGGTAAATATAATTCTGTATGTTATTTATGTAGTGTATGGTGATATCAGAATGACTTAAATTAACAAAGAAAATTGTAAGGTGTAATAAGCAAAATAAATCTCTTGGGGACAGGTGTTAGGGAGCTTCCTTAATCAACAAGAATACAGACCCAAATTGTTTTTCTTTCTTTTTTCTTTATATGGAAGATGAACAGAGGAAGGAAAAACAAATTAAATAAAAAACAATGTAGTCCACACGCCGAATCACAGGCATCCTCCATTCATAAAATTCTGCTTTGAAATGGTCCAGACATACCCATCTCTCTGCGCTTCTTGGCGGGGGATCCTCTGTCTTTGGCGGTGCGATGTGATGTGTTAAATGCCGACTGGGTGAGTTTGCCGGCCCTCAGCTTGTCACTGTGCAACATGTTGATACTGTCACGGGCATCCTTGTCACCCGCACCTGCAACAATCGAGTTTGGATGACCGTCTGTGTGTATTTTAAATCGTCAGTGCATAGTTTCTTTTGCTTCCCCCCCCCCCAATACAGGGTACAGCACTAGCTGAAGTATCACCATCATCATCCTATCATCAATATCAGTCATTATCATCAATCACTGTTATCTTTCTCCTTCTCCTCCTCCTCCTCCTCCTCCTCATCATCATCATCATCATCATCATCATCATCACCATCATCATCATCCGGATCTCCTTTCCCACCCTAGGGCAGAGTCCAGACAGCCTAAGTTTGCCCAATCCAATGGGCCACGCTTCCACTCACTCATCTTGCCCCTGGAATTCTGGCACTGTCTGATATGCCAAAAACTTTCACCACATTCTGTAGCTTCACATAAACATATTGGAATCCTGGCTCTATCTCATGTGCCAAAAACATTCACCACATTCTGTAGCTTCACATAAACGTATCCGATAGAGTCAATCCGAACGCTGTCACATTAAAAAGGAGAGCTAAATAAAATACATAAAAAGAATCCAAGTATCCTGTAGTGTAGGGGTTAATGAAGTCTATAATTATAACCTATGTAGTTCAAAGAGTCTCTCCCAAGCTGAATATAATTGTATGGAAATAGGAAAGACAAAATAATATGTGTTACTGGACTCAAAGATGAAATGGAGAGATAAGGTGGTGAGGTATACAAGACTAGGGGTGTGTGGGCTGGGGAGAGCAGCCTGATGGAGTAGAACAGGGTGACATGGAGGTGATTTACTTGTGGCCACCCCTTACAGGTTTAAGGCGTCTGGATAAAGATAGATAGTTCGGTACATGGCAGACAGATATAGATAGATAAATACAGCCAGATGGATGGACAGATAGATAGTGAGACATATGGGCAGACAGACAGACAGATAGATATTGAGACTAACAGACAAATGGACAAATAGATAGCTAGATAGATGGAGAGACAGACAGAGATGTATAGATTTTGAAACAGACAGATGGACATAGATAGACATATAGATACAGACAGACAAATAGATGGAAAATGAGATAGATAGTTAGACAGATACAGACAGCCAAACAGATAGAAAATGAACTCGGCACCCACCTTCTTCATAGTACACAGACATATCCACATCCCACTCATCGGCAGTCTGCTCGTCAAAGTCGCCCTGCTGATCCCGCCAGAACTGTGCATCTGTGTAGAAGACCAAGCCAGGCCCACCCTTCTCCCACGTCACCTGGGGGGGCGGACGGAAAGGTCAACTCTTGCGTCTTCTTTACCTATTTAATTCGTTAATCTATCTCTCTATCTGTCTATTGCCAGACGCCTTAATCGCATAATGGGTGGCCACCAACAAATTGCCTCCATGTCGCCCTGTCCCCCGCCATTTCACTGCCCTGCTCCCAGCTCACACCCCCCTCTCTCATGTACCTCTTCACTTCATCCCTCCATCTCGGTAATCTATTTTGTATTTTATTCTTATGTATTTTATTTATTTATTTTTATGTATTTAATTTGATACTCTTGTTTTTATTTTATTTTCGCTACTTTTAGAGACTTTAATTTAGCACAGGAGAGGATTTTTTTTTTTTTTTTTTTTTTTTTTTTTCCCCCACTTTGCCTGGTGGGGGGTGGAAATGTCAACTGATGCAGCTTCTTTAACAATTTAATTTACTACTGTATTTTGTGTTTTTATTCTTGCTATTTTCAAAGGCCATTTACTTTAGGAACACTAGTAGTTTTTCAGTCCTTCTCTTACATCAGCTATACCATTTTTACTCTGACTTGGCCTAATATTCTCAATGCCTTCAATGCTGAGCTGTATGAATGGATTAACACTAGATTATGATGCTAGTCATGAAGAAGTGCCATGAAGAGGATGCAGAGCCATAGTATTGTGTTATCCTGCCTCTTAGTGATGTGAAATAGGCTGCAAAAGGGATAAAATCTGGGCCAAGTTAAGGTAAAAGGAGT
>NC_136957.1:35763245-35853245 GCF_032717465.1 Coenobita brevimanus | reverse complement strand
TCCCTGAGTGGCAGTATGCAGGCAATAAACCCCAACCACCCCTTGGATATAAACCTCACTGACTCAGTCCGACTGGAGCTCCGCAATTACCCACTAAACCACCAGGCACCAAAATCTGGTTACAGTATATGGTTACCACCCAGTGTAGTAAATGATTTCCTGGCCTTAAAAAAAATAAAAATAAAAAAAGGTAATATGCCTAGCTACAGGGCACCGGTGACATACAACATACTGAAAGGCACTGGTCACATATAACATGCTGGAAGGTACTGGTATATGGTGACTTTCTTACCGGTACTTTTTCTTTGGGCCATCCAGCCCAAGCTTCTTTATTAAGAAGGCAGGCAGCTGACAGGACTGTATGAGCTGCTGGAAGTGGTGTGTGGGGGTGCCGACGTTGCCCTGTGGCATCATAGGGGGCGGATGGAACTCCTTCAGGCCCCATGGGGAGTTTGGGGCCAGGCCTGATGACTCGAGCTCCTTACGGGTTTTATAATCTGTATCCCCTGTTGAGAAAAAGCCTTCTTACTCTCGCCTTCCATACTAAGCATCCTACTCTTAAAAAAAAAAAAAAAAAAAATTTACTGTGTATAGCACACAGTATACCAGTATACTACTGCACATTGCTTTTTAAAATTCTATAATAAATAATGAAAAATAAAAATAAAAGCTTCACTGCTACCTGTACATGCCTGTTGTAGAGGAAAAAGTTGTGATATTGTGAAACATCCCTGACTTACATTAAGGACCGCCTATTGTACCAGTATAACAATTTTTGGTAAGACAATTTCTTCTGCACTCTGCCATGATCCATACCTGTGTTTTTGGTGCTGCGTAATTTAACCTTAAAGATGCGACATTTTGGGGGCAACACATCACCGGTGCGGTTCACCCAGTGTTTGTTGTCATACTTCTTTATAAACCCAGCCTCATACTCGGCCTTCACACTCATCACACAACACATCCATTCTTGATTTTCTGAGAATGTCAAATTTTTAATATATTCTTCCAAAGATAGGTTTCTCTCTTCACTTCTTTGGATATTTGGCACATTGGTTTCCTCTGTAATCCCAGCATCATCACCACCTTTTTTCCTAACCTCATTCTCTGTAATAATGCCTGAAGTTTCTCCCATCATGCGTTTAGTAGGGAAGGGTTTGCAGTTTTCCCTGGCATTTTGCTTTTTTTCACTGATCAACATGGAGAGGCCAGATAAACCCGAAGTCAACCAATGGGGCTTTGAACCTCCACAAGCTAATTCTGCCTTGTTAAATTTGTCTAAACTTTGGGTAGTTGACTCCAGTTCTTCATTTTGGTCTTTATTGCTCACACTACCCACAGCTGGATTTTTTTCACTGGCGGGTAATTCAGTAACCTGGCAACTTTCACTGCTATTTTCATTTATTGTTCTATCATCATCATTAGGGTTAGAAGGTAGTTCCACGGTTTCCTCCAGCTGGCTCTCAGGTCTGTGTTTGTAGTGGAAGCAGGTAAAAGTCTCTCTTTCTATATACTCTGAAAAGAAGTTCCTCAGGTCTTTTGAGTGGAATGTATCTGGGATGTTTGTAACCACTAAATTCATCCTTCCTGTGAGTATCTTCTGGAAGGTGTAGGGATTTTCAGTGAGTAGTTATGCACTGGTTGACACTTTCAGACGTAGTTAATCGTTCAGTTTCAATAGTTGGACAATCTAAACAGTTTTGGCTCATCTATGCCGTAGGACAGTAATGGTAATTGCTATTTTAGCATACTTCATGAAGGTTTTTTGCTATTTCTTAATCGATTTAGTTACTTATGACATTTTCTTTTTTGAAACTTACTTTATTTCATTACTTTATTTTGCTAATGTTTAATACTGAAATCAAGATTCTTGTTAGGCTTCTACACAACATGTAAATATATACAGGTTATATATTTTATTATTCAGTTTATTCTTCAGCCTTCAGCGTATGATCTCAGGAAGATGTGATTTCTATTGCAAAATGTTAATATTTTTTACGTTATAAATGCTACTTGTTCATTGTTTTAAATAATTTTGCAGTAAATACTTTATATAAGTAGGAATTTATCATTGTTTTGAGCGGCATCAAAAGATTTCTATACAATACCAATGGAAATTTTGAATTTTCATGACAAATACTCATTTTTTTTTAGAGAGAGAGATCTGAGCAAACTATATTACTGAAAGCATTCCTATGAGTGATTATGAACTAATTAATTAATAGGTCCGGAAACGATATTTTTTTTCTTTATCAATGGATGTTATACTGCATCTGATTTTTTTTTTTTTTTTTTAACCCAGGATATATTCATGTCGCCTCGTGTTCTTAATATAAGATTTGCTTAAACTGTCGTGTCAGTATTTGTCACAATTTCAACCCGTGACGGGGGTCTGAATGTATTAGATACCTAGTAAAGATGTCTACGAGGCCAGTAATTATAATATTTATTCGTTCATATCCTAAATGAATACTTTATCACGTACTAAAGTTCGCAGCTTAGCAAATTGTCGCCTCTGACTCGGACCCCCAGCAGGGAAAACAGAAGGTTGGTGAACTTGGTGGTGTTAGTGTAAGCGCTCCCGCATGGATGATCGGCGCGATGCCGTTACTTTCTAAAGCGGAAGTCTGTTTTATTGTTGGTGTATTGTGTTTATCAGTGTGTAGTGCTTCCAAACTGAATGTGCCGCGTGTGCTGCTGCCATACAACCATGAAGCTCCAACCAACTTTACTCTCAAGGTGTTCGAGGGCGGCTGCTATCAGTGGTGAGCTTGATCCCGGCGATCGTCATGTTTGAACTGGTATCCTAATTGATATGAAAACTATGAAGAGGAAGGAGCGTTTCTTAGCTTTTAGTGGGTGTCAGGTGGCCTACCGGTAGACTCACACAATTAAACTGTTTAGGTGTGTGCATATGATAATTGCAAAGGTCGAAGGTAACATGACATTTGACACTTTCTTATCAAGTTGCCCGGGCAGCTTTCACTCTACTCTTGCAGATTCTCATGATCGTTTGTCATTAGGCCACTAGTGTTTTCCTGTTTCAGTCTTCATAATATAGTTTTTTCTTATTTATACCTGCCAGAACTTACAAGAACTTATCCCAGAGCATATCATTTACCTCCTGATTTAAGTTAGTCCACACCAGGAGCATAAGCGGAAATAATAACTAGGCTACTCTGCTTGTCCCTCATCCCTTCCTGTTGGTTCCCATTGCATTGTTGATCTTTCAGTTAAGCACATCCTAGTTTGTCCTGTCTGTTCTAAAGTTCAACATAATGGCTTTCCTTTTCTCTCTTCCAACCATTTTCTGTCATGCTGATAGTATTGGGGGAGTCTATTTTTCTTTTCTGTTGCTTGTCTTATGTCCTTCCTTGGTCATGTCCATCTTCCTTCTTCCATTTAATTTATGCTCAAACCCTGTTCATTGTAGTTCACTTTCATATACCGTATTTTATTATTTTTTACTCACTCTTTAGTATTTTGTGACATTTACTTCTTTTTAGATTGATTTATCAGACTTTTAATTAGTTTCCTTTATTGCTGCTTTAGTGCTGCATGGCATTAACTGTTGATTATTATACTGTATATGTATCTGTCTGCTCCTCCCAGCCTGCATTGTATATTTATCTGTCTGCTCCTCCCAGCCTGCATTGTATATTTATCTGTCTGCTCCTCCCAGCCTGCATTATATATTTGTCTGCTCCTCCCAACCTCCATTGTATATTTATCTGTCTGCTTCTCCCAGCCTGCATTATATATTTGTCTGCTCCTCCCAACCTCCATGTTCAACATTATCATCCTCGAAAAACCCAATCCATCTATCCTTCAGTCAGTAAAACTTGTACATCACCAGTTCTAGCTCCAGGAAACAAGTCAGTCTGGCCCATAGTTCTTCCTGCACTAGTCACTGCGGCCCATAGTTTTTCAGGCCCTAGTCACTGTGGCTCCTAGTTTTACCGGCCCCAGTCACTGCGGCCTCCCACCCAAATCACTGGTACTGTAGCCTGATACAAAAATGTCTCCTGAGAGTGTCTGCATAGAAAAAAGGTTAGGCTAGGTTAGATTGGGGTAGGGGGTCCGTGTGACGAGGGTGGGTGGCCGGAGTGACTAGGGCCAATAAAACTAGGGACCGGAGTGACTTGAAGTCCTAGCAGCGTACGATCTTTTTAACATTACGGTAATTCTTTTGCGACCTCATTTTTTTACCATATTATTTTTATTTAGTTATTTATTTTGTCTACGTAATGCTACTGGTCACCCTTACCTTTAATATTTGAATGAAATAGCCAAACCCTAGCTTTCTACACTTTTAGAGAGCATGAGGGATTGGATGATGATTGATGATGATGATAATGATATTGGTGTGAAGATCAATGATGAATTAAGGAGTAGCATTACAGAATCCAAGTTTTGTATTTATTTACTGTATTTATATTTTTATGCAAGGAAGAAGGAACCAAAGGCTGGTATTTCTTCGTCTATTCCAGGTCGTGTTCCCGTGATGAGCTGGTGTTGCTGAGGGAGGAAGTTGGTGAGGATGGATGTGCCAACGAGGTGCAGGTGTCAGCCATCAGCCGCTCACCCACACGCCAGACTGCCATCATCCTCGCACAGGACACAGGTTGGTACACAGAAAGCCCATTGTATGTTTTGTCGTACATCCTCCCCATAATTACACAGAAAACCCCATGTATGTATTATAGTACACCCTCCCCTTAATTATACAAAGCCCCATGTATGTATTATAGTACACCCCATAATTACACACAAAGCCCCATGTACGTATTATCCCATGTATGTATTATAGTACACCCCATAATTACACACAAAGCCCCATGTATGTATTATAGTACACCCCATAATTACTGGTACACACAAAGCCCCATGTATGTATTAGAGTACACCCCATAATTACTGGTACACACAAAGACCCATGTATGTATTATAGTACACCCCATAATTACACACAAAGCCCCATGTATGTATTATAGTACACCCCATAATTACACACAAAACCCCATGTATGTATTATAGTACACCTTCCCCATTACCCTATTACAGACTAAGTTGGGGGGGGGACTCTGATCCCAAAAAAAGCTGAAAATCCATTATATCCGATGGTCCCCGCTGAGGTGGAATTTCAAGCACACGTTTGAAAGTAAATGAATAGAATGGCATATTTTGGTACTGAAAATAAAAACTACCGATTTTACAGTAATTTTGTCCTTTTGAGTTTGTTCCACATCTTCCGTAAAGAGGGTACGAAACACATGTATATTTTGTGTCCCGTTTAGTGGACATTGTTCGTCATAGCCAGCGGAAGTCTGGTGGCTTAAATGTCCGTTAA
Organism: Coenobita brevimanus; assembly: GCF_032717465.1. NCBI lineage: Eukaryota > Metazoa > Arthropoda > Malacostraca > Decapoda > Coenobitidae > Coenobita > Coenobita brevimanus. The sequence continues at coordinate 35,847,895 of NC_136957.1, read as the reverse complement.
ATATAATATCTGGTCTATCAGGGTACATTAAATTGAGGGTCTACTGTAAATAGATAGTGTTGCAGATAGATAAACTGGTGCACAGATAACTTCATAGATAGACATTCAGACTTATATGCAGGAATGGGAGTTACTATCTATCTATCTATAGCCCGACACCCCAATCCCGCAAAGGGTGACCCCAGACAAAACGCCTCCAAGTCGCTCTGTCAACCACCATTGGACTACCCTCCCCCCAACTCACCCCCCCCTCCTTCATATACCTCTCAACTCCATCCCTCCACCTCATCCTCGGTCTACCCCTCCCTCTCCCTCCCTCCACCTCATCTACGTACACCCTGTTAGTCAGTCTTTCATTCTTCATTCTCTCCACTTGTATACTGGTACTGTATAATAATTATTTTGTGCTTGTAGTTGGTGTTGGTGGTGTGCTGCGGTGTGATGTGCTTATTGACGCCATCCATCGTCTCGAGATCGTCACCACCACACGGGAGCTGTATGTGGAGGAGGCACCAGAGGAGTTTGAGGTCCGCGCGTACGATGATCAAGGTGGGACTAGGGACTGTGTGGTTAGTAGTTGTAGTAGTAGTAGTAGTAGTAGTAAAGGTGATATCAGTAATAGTAGTAGTAGTAGTAGTAGTAGTAGTAGTAAAAGTAATATCAGTAGTATAGTCTCACCAATCTAAAACCAAGGTTTGGGTGGGGTCTGGCGCTGGGTGCAGCCATGCCATACTTCCTAAACGAGCGATGAGTAGATTCTGTTATATATGTAATAGGCATCACAGATAGGTACACACATACTAATACAATATAAACGTAAGTATTCTAGCATGTCAAAGGAAGGTAAACTTGTAATGCATATGGCTCTTGTACATCAATAAAGAAATGTGGCATACATATTTTACAGTGGTGCTGAAAAAAATGTAGTTACTTTTACCGACTTTCACGGTACGTCTAAGTTGGGTGAGTAATGTAACAATTACGTTTATAATATAATTTGAAAGAATCAGTAGAACATACGCTATTTTCTTAATAGAAATAAATAAGTTAAAATACTCACGAGCGGCAACATCCAGATCCATTGGAGGGAGATTTAAGCTTCTGTCACGTGCTTCCACTGTTCACTTTCTGTTATATATATAACTTAAATTATATTTATAACTTAAATTAGTTTGTCTTTACATACACACACACACATAAACACACACACACACACACACACAAGTGGGTGAAGTCATGTCAGGCCAGGTGGCGAGGTGTGAGCGGACGAACTCTAACGGTGTCAGGTCAGCCACTAGCCAATCAGAGTATAGGAAACAAGGCAACGCTGTACGCCGGGAAATCCCCGGCTAGACTCCACCCAAACCTTGGTTTTAGATTGGTGAGACTATAGTAGTAGTAGTAAAAGTAGTATCAGTAGTAGTTGTAGTAAAAGTAATATCAGTAGTAGTAGTAAAAGTAATATCAGTAGTAGTATTAAAAATGTCATCACTTTACTGCATTCTTAGGTCTGAAAAAAAGATGATGATGATGAAAATAGAAGTTGTGGTAAATGGAGGATGACGTGTACGATAATTTGATATTTTGTTTCAGGTAATGAGTTCAGCACACTGGAGGGCATGGAGTTGACGTGGGACCTGCAGACACTCACTGATCGCGAGAGTGTGGTGGCTGCACAGACGGTTCTCAGGTGGGATATGCACTTACCTGGTCTCTTTATCTATCTGTGTATACCTAGTCTCTTTATCTATCTGTGTATACCTAGTCTTGTATCTATCTGTGCATACCTAGTTTCTTATCTATCTGTGTTTACCTGGTCTCTTTATCTGTCTGTGCATACCTGGTCTCTTTATCTGTCTGTGCATACCTAGTCTCTTTATCTATCTGTGCATACCTTGCCTCTTTATCTATCTGTGCCTGGTCTCTTTAACCATCTGTGCATATCTATCTGTGTGTACCTAGTCTCGTATCTATCTGTGCATGCCTGGTCTCTTCATCTATCTGTGCATACCTAGTCTGTTATCTGTCTGTGCATACCTAGTCTCGTATCTATTTGTGCCTGGTCTCTTTATCTATCTGTGCTTACCTAGTCTCATGTCTATCTGTGCCTGGTCTCTTTATCTATCTGTGTATACCTAATCTTGTATCTATCTGTGCCTGGTCTCTTTATCTATCTGTGTATACCTAATCTTGTATCTATCTGTGCCTGGTCTCTTTATCTGTCTGCCTTCTTCTCTCTTTCTTCCTTTTTAGTGCTGTCCTTTGGGTAGTTTAGTTCAACCTAGGAATTCTTGTGCTAAAAGGGTCTGTTATGGCTATATCGAATCCCCACTGGTTAAAAAGTGTAGGGTGAGGTTGGAGTGTGACCTCAGGGAGAAGGGACAGAATAGGGAGGCTGCCAGAGATCAAGCAGAGTGGAGAGATGCCTTTAGGTGACCAAGGCTGATGCATGTAAGAATGTTGGAGCCTCAGTAAACAATACTAAGAAATTAACAACATGATCATAAGCTGAGTAAACTGATCAGATGGTAAGAATGAAATGAAAAAGATGTCAGATGGTGAGAATAAAATTAAAACTATGTCAGATGGTAAGAATAAAATGAAAAAGATGTCAGATGGTAAGAATAAAATTAAGAAGATGTCCGTGGATGTCAGTGGGTAAATGAAACTGTCGTTTGGTTAACTGCCTTCCTTCTTCCCAGGTTCATGACATTCCGTGAGTCCCCCTATGAGACTCCCCCAGCCATTGCCCCGCTGGAGGATGCCGGTCTGCGTGGCTACATGGTACTGGTGGAAGGCCGGCAGACTGGCTCGGCAAGGCTCTCTGTACGCCTCGCCCATCCTGCCTACCAGGTGGGTTCAAGTGACATACATACATACATATACATACAGTACATACATACATACATACATTCATATATATACAGTACATACATACATATACATATAGTACATACATTCATACATACATGCAAATACTGTATATGCTAGGTGCATAGGTATACATTACATACTTACATGTATACATATACAAGTGTAATTTCATAAGTTTAAGCAAGAGGTTCTGTGTCTTATCAGTGATGTCTGTGTTGCTTACATAGACATGAATTAGGATAGTTTTAGATGGCAAGGGGAATGGAGGTTGAATTAGACCATTGGCAAAATAGAACAGCAAGGTGAGGGAGTATTCATTATAGCTAAATCACATGACTCTTTCACCTCAGCCTGGCCTGGATTATTGTCATTTTGCAGCTTATTTCATGTAGGTTAGTGGCAGAAATAAAGAGGATGCTGCAGTTGCACATCCCATGCATGGCACCTCTTTGTGACTAGCATTATATTCTTGTGGTAATCCCTTGGTATTACTCAGCGTTAAAAGTGGACAGATGGCAGTTTTAGGTCATAAAGAGTAATCAACCCTACCAATTCATGGTCATCCATTCTCCCTACCAATCAGTGACTAGCATTATATTCTTGTGGTAATCCTTTAACCCGCGCCGTCCCGGCGACGTGAATTAACGCGGCAACATTGGAAGGTCCTTAATTTGCACAATTTTCAATTTTCGTGGGTGATTTCGCGAGTGATTTTTGGCACGTATACACAGGACACCTTCCTCTATTCCTCTACAAGATGCCAAGCAGGAACAATGCCTTACACCGCATAACCTCTCCCCCCCCCCCCTGCACGCCATTGTCTCGGCAATTCACCTGTTACCAGTGACCTGGCCAATAAAGACATTCAGGGCCAGAGTGATTCCCCAATCGATGACAATGTGGAGGACAAAGTTTACAATGTAGCATTAGAGGAAGAAACAGTCAGAAATGATGATCAGGTAATGTGGGAAAAAAAAGGTCATGAATGGTGATGAGTTAGTGAGTGGAACAATGCTTATAATGCCTATATTACTGTTTGAAAACCAATATAGTCTTATACTACATATAAATTTGTACCAAGTAAATAAATAAATACTGTTTATGAGTGGATAAAATAGTTACCCTCCCATAGAACTCGTTTTCTTTGTTGCCAGCCTGTTAGAAAACCCAGTCATGTAAGGAGGTACTCGTACCTAGATTGAGTATTTTAAACCTCAGGTGAGCGATTTCTCTATGAATTTTCGATGTTTTTCACCAAAAACAGATGTTTGAGCCAAAAAAAAAAAAAAAGGTCCAAAAACGTCAGGATGGGGCAGGTTAACATAACTCAGCATTAAAAGTGGATGGATGGAAGTTTTAGCCCAAGTTAAAGTAGAAATAGTAACCATTACAGCCAGTTCATAGTTATCCATTCTCCCTACCAATCAGTGGCTAGCATTATATTCTTGTGGTAATCCCTTGTTATAACAGCATTAAAGGTGGACAAATGGATGTTTTAGCCTAAGTTCTTGCCTAGCCCTGGGTTCCTACGCTCCTCATGGGGTGACGTAGGATTGATGATGGATGGATGAATAAAGTAAAATTGTAACCATTCTGCCAGTTCATAGCCAGTCTTTCTCCGTACCCCCCAGCAAATTGAATCAGCCTGGGTTGACCTGATGGTGGTGGCCAACTTGCTTCTGGAGCCAGCAGACGTCACCCTACTGCCCCACACCACTGTCACCTACGCCGTTTACCAGCTCAAACAGGGACACCTCTCAACCATCAACCTTGCCTCATCACAGTTCTATCTTCAGGTGAGATGTGGATGGATTTATTGAGATGTGGGTGGATTTATTGAGACATGGATGGATTTATTGCGATGTGGGTGGATTTATTGAGACATGGATGGATTTATTGAGATGTGGTTGGATTTATTAAGATGTGGATGGATTAATTGAGATGTGGCTAGCCCCGGGTTCCTACTCTTCTTGTGGGGTGACGTTGGGTTGGATAATGGATGGATTTATTGTATTTGTTTTAGCCTGATGAAGATCCCTAACCCCTTTCAGCTCAGCAGCCTGATGACATGGCAGTAGGGCTGTTGGGTCAGGATCTCTCTCTCTCTCTCTTTCTCTCTCTAATGCAAGGAAGCAGGAACCAAAGGCCAGGATACCGCAAACCATTCCTTCCAAGAAAAAACAAAATACAAAAGAGAGCCAGATTCAAGATCCGTTCACTTCTAGATCCATGGACACAGTGCGTTTGAAAGACTGGAGATTATAGGAAGTAGGAAATACAGACAGAGGGAAACAGTTCCAGAGTTGACCATGCTTTTGACTTTACTTTTATTTTGCTGTGTGTGTAATTCCCCGTGACTTTACTTCCTTCATCTACTTATCCTCTGCCTTCTTGATGATAATAATTAGGGCAAGGATTTATGAGAGAGAGGGTGGTATGAACTGGGAACAGGGCAGTGAAATGGCAGGGGACAGGGCAACATGGAGGTGATTTGTTGGTGGCCACCCCTTATGGGATTAAGGCATCTGGCAGTAGATAGCTAGATAGATAGGTGATAATGATGATGATAATGAGTTTGCTGTGCGTATAATCATCCATGACTTACTCCCTTCATCCACTCAATGTCTACTTTCATGTTGATGATGATGAGGAGGAGGAGGACTCTTGAGGAGGAGGAGGAGAAAGATAATGCTGATAATGATGATGAGGAGGAGGACTCTTGAGGAGGAGGAGGAGGAGGAGAAAGATAATGCTGATGATGATGATGAGGAGGAGGAGAAAGATAATGATGATGAGGAGGAGGACTCTTGAGGAGGAGGAGGAGGAGTAAGATAATGCTGCTGATGATGATATCCTTGTCTCTCTCTCTCCAGGTGGTGGATACAGAGGTGGCGGAACTGGAGTCAGATGGGATCAGTGTTAAAGGCAAATCCCTGGGAAACACACAGGTGAGGGAGTCCAGGCAGTTGGTGATGGTGATGATGCTGAAGATGATGTGATGTGGATTATGATGTTTGTGATGATGATGTGTAGTGATGATTCTAATGATGAAGATGATGATGTGTAGTGATGATTCTAATGATGAAGATGATGATGTGTAGTGATGATTCTAATGATGAAGACAAGCTGATGATAACAGTAGTTGTGACAATGATGGTGGATGTTGATAATAGTGTTTGTGATGCTGATTATGATGAGTGGTGATGATTCTAGTGATGATGATGATGATAGTGGTAGTGGTGACTGTGAGGATAACGTTCCTGTGATGGATGGTAATAATGTTTGTGATGATGATGAGTGGTGGTGATTTTAGTGATGATGATAGTGGTGACAGTGATGATAATTTCCTTTGATGTTGATGATAATGTTTGTGATGATGGTGATGATTCTAGTGATGATCATGATGAGTGATGATTATTCTGGTGATGATGATGATGAGTGGTGATGATTATGGTGATGGTGATGATTCTAGTGATGGTGATGAATGATGATGATTCTAGTGATGGTGATGAATGGTGATGATTCTAGTGATGGTGATGAAGAGTGATGATTCTAGTGATAGTGATGATGCTAATGACTGGTGATGTTGATGGTGATGATGAGTAATGATGATTCTACTGATGATGCTAATGACTGATGATGATTCTACTGATGTTGATGGTGATAATGAGTAATGATGATTCTAGTGATGGTGATGATGAGTAGTGATGATTCCAGCAATAGTGATGATGATGATAACACCAACAGATGATGATAGTAATGGTGACAGCGATAACTACCTCTTGATGTCGTTCCAGGTCATCCTTCGAGACAAGAACGTGGCCGAATCGTCCTTGTGGGTCAAACAGCCGAGTGCCAGCGTGCGAGTGGTCGAGCCGTCCTACCTGGTGCTGAGCGTGGTGCCCCCCTATGGTCCGAATATGGTCACTGGCCGACGCAGTGCCCTGGCCGCCACCGCATACGACGCCCACCACAACCGCATCTTTATCACCGAGGTACGTCTCTCTCTTTTTTTTTCTCTCTCTCTCTCTCTCGGATTCTTTTTCCACTTATGTATAGCTGAGTGGCAGATTAAGACTACTGTGGCACTTCTTCATGATTAGCATACTGTGGTTCTATATCTCCTCACAACACTTCTTCATGACTAGCATTTTGGGGGGTTTTAATTCAGCACTGAAATGATGGCAACTTTAGGCAAAATTTAAGTGAAAAAATCTATCTATCTATCTATTGCCAGACACCTTAATCCCATAAGGGGTGGCCACAAACAAATCGCCTCCATATCACCTTGTCCTCTGCCATTTCACTGCCCTGCTCCCAGCTCACACCCCCTCCCTCATATACTTCTCCACTCCATCCCTCCAGCTCATCCTTGGCCACTCCGTTCCTCTCCCCCTTTCCATCTCATCCTCAGCAACCCCCTCCATCTCATCCTTGGCCATCCTCTTCCTCTCCTGCCCTCCATCTTATCCTCGGCAACCCCCTCCATCTCACTCACCTACTCCTTGTCAGTCTCTCAGAAAAAGAGTATGCTGCAATATCATGTGTTTTCTTCATGACTAGCTCTTTCCTTTCTTTTCTTTTTTTCTTTTTCTTTCTTTCCCTTTTTTTTTTCCTCTTTTTTTTTTTTTTTTTTTTAAGCGTTGAAGATTGAGAGATGGCAACTTTAGGCAAAATTAAAGTGAAAATGACACTGAGTGGTAACCATATAACCAAATCCTACGTGTCAGCAAGTGGGTTGGTGGAGGGTTAGTGCCCCTCCGTGTAAAACAAATAACTCAAAGTCAATGGCCACCCCTTATGGGATTATGGCGTCTGGCAATAGATAGATAGAGTACAGTTTAATGTTTTCTCCTGGCAGAATGTGGTGATGGAGACGTCTGTGCCGGCGGAGTACTTCACCCCAGAGCTGGTGACCAAAAACGGGTCTTATGTTTACGGCGTCCCCATCAAGGAGGGCAACACCATCGCCACGGTAACGCCCAGCAATGTTTCTCTCTCTCTCTCTCTCTCTCTCTAGCCCATTCACCTCCAGGACATCTTTTTCATTTCATTCATGCTACTTCCATCTTCATCATCATCGTTATTGTTGTCATCATCATCATCGTCATTATCATTTTCAGTTTTAATCCATTTTCTCTCTCTCTCTCTCTCTCTCTCTCTCTCTCTCTCTTTGATTCAAGGAAAAAGGAACCAAAGGCCAGGAGCCCACAAACTATTCCTTCCAAGAAAAAACAAAGACACTACAGCAGAGAGCCAAAGTCAAGACCCGTTCCTTGTGTCATGGGTTGGATTTTTCACAACATTGACAAGGACGACACCGATGATCATGATGACAGCAACAAGGATGATGATGATGTGATGATGTTAGTGGTGGTGATGATATGATGATGGTGGTGGTGATGTGATGATAGTGGTGGTGGTGGTGATGATGATAGTGGAGGTGGTGGTATGATGATGGTGATAGTGATGATGTTGATGATGATAGTGATGATGGTGATGTAATGATAATAGTGATGGTGGTGGGGATGATGATGATGATGATAATGAGTAATGATGGTGATGATGTGATGATAATAGTGATGATGGTGATGGTGTGATGATAATAGTGATAATGATGATGATGATATACCCGTCTTTGTAATCTATCCGCAGGCAACCCTGTCGGCGGTGGAAGTTGACGATGGTATACTGGAGATCATTCCACCCCTCACGGCCACCCTAGACCTGGCCATCTACCCTCCACTGTCCGTCGTCCCGGCCCTCACCGTCCTGCCCTGGGACCCCCTCACAACACCCACCTATACGCTCAACCTCACTGTGAGTATGAAATAATAATAATAATAATGTGTGTGTGTGTGTGTGTGTGTGTGTGTGTGTGTGTGTGTGTGTGTGTGTGTGTGTTTACCTATTTGTAGTATACAGGAATTGAGCAATGCTCGTGTTGTCCTGTCTCCATATCCACATTTATCAAGTCTACCTTTACACACATGAATGTTTTTCTCATGCATCACCTCTTTGTCTAAGTCGTTCCAAATATTTAAGTATTTACCTAATATACCTAATTGTGATATACACGGAATGTACTATGCTCGTGGGTTTCCGTCGCTGTTTCTCAATAAGTCGAATTTAGCTTTAAACTCGTTTAAGTTTTTAGACTGGACGATCTCTTTGTCTAGGCTATTCCATAAGTCTATACTTCTGTAAGGAAAGCTATATTTCTTGATATCCTTCAAGCAGCTTGACTTTTTCAATTTCATTCCATGTCCTCTTGTTGCTCTCTTATCCCATACAAACAGATCTTCTTTGTCAATTTTATCTACTCCCACCATGGTCCTGAAAACCGCAATCATGTCTCCCCTCTTTCTCCTTTCCTCTAATGAAGGCAAATCCAGTTTTTCCAATCTCTCTCTGTATGACAGGTCTGTCAGACTGGGGACCATCTTGGTTGCTGTTCTTTGTATTCTCTCAATCTTGTGTGTGCGCATGCATGCTTGTGCGTGCGTATCTGCCAGTCTGTCTTCCCCAAACCCCACAAAGAATGAAGGGTGACTGTATTTACAATTTGACCATAGCTACATTACTTCAGATTTTCACAGGGTCTTAAACCTTTTCACCAGGCTGTAGGTGGGTCTGGTGGCGTGGCGTGGAGCACCAGTCGCAGTGATGTCGTGAGTGTGACGGTGAGTGGCACGTGTCACACCAAGACCACTGGCGCCGCCACCATCACTGCCGCCTCCACCATCGACCCACACAACAAGGACACTGCGCAGGTGTGTGAGAGGAGGGATTTGTGTTTTCTGATATTCATGGTTTGTTTTTTTTCCCTTATGTTTCTGTCTTTTGAGTGTATTTCTTATGTAAAGTGTTGCTTATTTGACGTAGTTGCTTACCTAATGGGCTGGTACATGGTGGAGAGGGAGTATTGTATAGGGGAGAAGGTAGAGAGGGGTGTGTGGACAAGAGGGAGGAGAGGGAGTGATGGGGGAGAAGGTAGAGAGGGGAGGAAGGACAAGAGGGAGGGGAGGGAGTGATATACTGTAATGCAAATCAGTTCATCCACTCTTTACAGATCCACATCCTGGAGGCAGTGGGACTGTCGCTGGTGGATGGGGAGGTGGAGGCGGAGGTTGATGAGAGGCTGGCCCTCCATGTGGCCTCACACACCACCAGCCGAGAGGGACGTCAGATACCCTTCACCAACTGCCACCAGCTGGCATTTAGTGTTGAACCAGCTGAGGTCTCATTTACTGCACTACCTGGTTAGTTTGTTTATATCTGTTGCTGGAAATATTATGTCTGGCTATGCACAAGACATCTATTTCCATCTTCTTTATATCTATTGCTGGAAGTATTACCTGTCTAGCTATCTACATGTTATCTATATGCCATCTTCTTTATTGCCGCAAGTATTATCCATCTGGCTATCTACATTTGATCTGTCACTATCTTCCCATCACTGAGTCAAGTTGGCATTTAGTGTTGATCTACAGGTTTTTATTTTGCTCTACTTTTTTATTTATTTGTTCAGCAGTATATATGCTCCTGTACTTAGTGTCTCCATGTGTAGTGGTGGAACTTTACTAGCCACATGTCTATCTATCTATCTATTGCCAGACGCCTTAATCTCTGAAGGGGTGGCCACAAACTAAGCGCCTCTATGTCACCCTGTCTCCCGCCATTTGATTGCCCTGCCACTTGTACCATAATTTATTGAGGGGTTGGTAGCAATAAAGAAGGTCAGAAAGGGGGAGTTATAGTAAGGACTTGGTGAACTGTATGCTGTATATAATTGTTTCAGTCTTTGTGTGTGTGTGTGTGTGTTTGGACTGAGTAGCCTAGCCCTGGGCCCCTATACTCCTGAAGGGGCAAAAAATGAGAGTGGATAATGATGTTGGGGTGGTGGTGATGAGGTAAAAAAGGATTGGATGATGATGATGATGATGATGTATTGGCAGAAAAAATGATTAGATGATGATAGCAAGATGGGATTGGATGATGATGATGATTAATAGGTTAAAAAAATATATGTTGAATGAAGATGACGATGGTGACGGTACTGATATGTAGCCAAAAACGGTTTAGGTGAAGACTGATGATGATGATGATGTACTTTGCTTATCTGCCGTCAGACGTACTTGCCCCAGTGGTGTCCGGATCCTGTGCCCGGGTGGAGGTGGTGGGTAAGGTGCCAGGCTTCTCCACAGTCAAGGTCTTGTACCACACATCTGGGGGGGAGCTGGAGGTGTCTACGCTGGTCGCTGCATACAGGTACCTCAGTATAGTTCTTCCACCTTAACTCTTTCAGTCGTGTGGTTTAATTTATACTATAGTTGCGGCGCATGACTCTGAGGTTGTCATTATCATACCCTGGCAACCTAGCATTCAAAAGTGTATCTGATTTCGTATTATATTATAAATGAATCATATTATACACTGATATATTACTGTATACACGAATATTATTATACACGAACACATTATACATGAATCACAGGCATATTTCGTTGTACACGAAATTGGAAGCACAGTTGACAGGTAGGTTGCCAGGGCACGATAATGACAACCTCAGAGTCGTGTGCCGGGACTATAGTAATTTATCCTTGCCACTTTCATATGGGTGCTGGAGAGGGATGCCTTCACAAGGTGGCACTGATATAGCCTAAGTGGTTGGTGTAGCTGCCCAGTAATGAAAATACAGTATATGGTTACCACCTACACCCCCAAGTGGAGGATGGTGGACTACAGGAGAGAGGCAGGTTCAGTCTAGTAGGTTCACATTCAGGTGAACCTTGACCTACAACTGCTGCTGCTAATACTTCTACTACTACTACAGCAACTACTACTACAACTACTACTGCTATTACTACTGTTACTACTACTACTACTACTGCTACTACTATTGCTACTACTACTGTAACTACTACTACTACTGTTACTACTACTACTACTGTTACTACTACTACTACTACTGCTGCTACTACTACTACTACTACTACTACTACCATGTGTTTGGGGGTTGTCTGCACTGATTCAGTATACAGATCACAACTTCTTCCTGATCCGTGCACTGTATTCTTTTGCAGTTTGACTTGGCATGGGTTTTTATCATCTCGTAGTGATGATAGGGAGGAAGATGAAGATGATGATGATGATGGTTATGATAAAAAATTGTTGATAATGGTGATGAAGATGATGATTATGATAAAAAATTGTTGATAATGGTGATGAAGATGATGATGATGGTGATTATGATAAAAAATTGTTGATAATGGTGATGATGATGATTATGATAAAAAATTGTTGATAGTGGTGATGAAGATGATGATGATCTATCTATCTATCTATCTATTGCCAGACGCCTCAATCCCGTTTGGGGTGGCCACAAACAAATCGCCTCCAAGTCGCCCTGTCCCCCGCCATTTCACTACCCTGCTCCCAACTCACACCCCCCTCTCTCATATACCTCTCCACCCCATCCCTCCATCTCATCCTCGGTCTCCCCCTCCCTCTTCCACCCTCCACCTCACTCACATACACTCTCTTCGTCAGTGATGATGATGATAGTGATAAAAATTGTTGATAATAGTGATGCAGGTGATAATTGATGATGGTTGATGATGAACGTCTCCCTCTCCTCCAGGCCGTTGATGCCGTTGGACCCAGTGTCGGGGGAGACCGTGCTGGCCGTGGGGTCGTCCAGAGTGGTGGTGTTCCAGGGCGGTCCACTGCCATGGCCCTCACATAAGGCTTCCATGCACTCTGCCACAGGTACTGAGAGAGAGAGAGAGAGAGAATAGTAGCAGTGTGTAGTAGAGAGAGAGAGCGAGAGAATAGTAGCAGTGTGTAGTAGAGAGAGAGAGAATGTTAACAATGTAAACGTGAGAGAGAGTATTAACAACATACAGGAGAGAGAGAGAGTGAGAGAGAAATATTAGCAATGTGTAGTAGTGAGAGAGAGAGAGAATATTAACATTGTGTTGTAGTGAGAGAGAGAGAGAATAATAGCAATGTGTAGTAGAGAGAGAGAGAGAATATTGGTAATGTGTAGTAGCAAGAGAGAGGAGAGAGAATATTAGCAGTGTGTGGCAGAGAGGGAGACAGAGAATATTAGCAATGTAGTAATGTGTGAGAGAGAGAGAATAGTAGCAGTGTGTAGTAGAGAGAGAGAGAATATTAACAATGTGTAGTATAGAGAGAGAGAATATTAACAATGTGTAGTAGAGAGAGAGAGAATATTAACAGTGTGTAATAGAGAGAGAGAGAGAGAGAGAGTAGTAGCAATGTGTAGTAGGGAGAGAGAGAGACATAGAATATTGGCAATGTGTGTGAGAGAGAGAGAGAGAGAAAGAGATAATGTTAGCAATGTGTAGTAGTGAGAGAGAGAGAATATTAACAACGTATAGGAGAGAGAGAGAGAGAGAGAGAATATTAACAATGTATACATGAGAGAGAGAGAGAATATTAACAATGTATACATGAGAGAGAGAGAGAATATTAACAATGTATACATGAGAGAGAGAGAGAATATTAGCAATGTGTAGTAGTGAGAGAGAGAGAGAGAGAGAGAATACAGTATTAACAATGTATAGGAGAGAGAGAGAGAGAGAGAGAGAGAGAGAGAGAATATTAACAACACATAGGAGAGAGAGAGAGTGAGAGAGAAATATCAGCAATGTGTAGTAGTGAGAGAGAGAGAGAAATCTCAGCAATGTGTAGTAGTGAGAGAGAGAGAGAAATATTAGCAGTGTGTTGTAGTGAGAGAGAGAGAAAATATTAACAGTGTATAGGAGAGAGAGAGACATTAATCATGCTTGTTGTATCTGCATATATAGTGGCATTTTTTCCATTCTCCCTTCTACAGTGACAGTGGGTAACAGTGATATATTCGAGGCCAGGCTGGTGGGTGGTAAGAAGGCAGGCAGCAGTGACGTACATGGGGTGGAGGTGGTGTGTCTGGGGGTTGGGGAAGGCCCACTTAACCTCACTGTCACAAATGCTCCATCATCGGCACTACCTTTCCCTCGCAAGGTAAAATCACATTCATGCACATTTACACAGATAGTAATAATAATAATAATAACAACAACAACAATGATAATAAGTGGTAATAATGTGATAATAATAATAATAATAATAGCAATAGTAATAAGTGATGATAATTATAATAATAATAATGATAATAATAATGGTGGTGATAACAGTAAACTTGTCTTTTGTTTCTCTAAGTCACCATTTCTTGCTAAGGCATTCACAAGCACATGACACTTATTTTTATCTATCTATCTATCTGTCAGTCTATCTACCAATAGCCCAACACCTGTATAATTACATGAATGAATGAACAATTACCTTTTCACGAAAATGACATTTATATTTTACTCTTGGCTTTCTCGAGATGATTTTGATGTGTCATGGAGAGAGTTTTTGCCTTGAGTGGGTTAAATATAGTAGTAGTTGTTCCCTAGGCAGTCTGGCCGAACAGCCCCGTCATATACTGTATATAGTTTTCAATAATGCTTTCACCATTAGAGTTATCTCCTAAGGTGATTAAATAGTTGTATGTTTGCTAGAATGAAATAGAAGTGCAAATTTGGACCAGACGCCTCTAATCCCACAAGGGGTGGCCACAAACAAATCGCCTCCATGTCACCCTGTCCATTTTGCTGCTCTCCCCCCAACATACCCCTCTCTTCCTCTCTCTCATAAATCGCCTCCATATCACTGTCCATTTTGCTGCCCTTCCCCCAGCATACTCCCCCCCCCCCTCTCTCTCTCTCTCTCTCATATACCTCCAGTGTGTGGCAGTAGATAGAAAAATTTGGGATGAAAATGTTAATAATTCTCCCCCCCCCTTCTCTCCTCCTTTTTCCCCCTCTCTCCCCCCTCTCTCTCCCCCACCAGGCCAGTGCCGGTGTGCGTGTGGTGTGTGGTGTGCCGAACTCGCTCAATCTGGTGGCGCTGACTCGTCGCCCGGCCATCGCCACCGCACCATGCCCCACGCACGACACACCCGCCGTGAGTACCCCATCTCGCCCCATGTGCACCCACTGTTCATCATCATCATCATTGTCATCATCATCATCATCTTCATCATCATTGTCATCATCATCATGATCATCATCTTCATCATCATTGTCATCATCATCATCATCATCACTGTCATTGCTTTTGTCGTTACCAGTATTGTTTTTGTCATTATCATTATCCTCATTCTTATTCTCCTCGTTACCATTATCATCATCATTGTCATTGCTGCTGTTGTTATCAGTATTGTTTTCATCATCATTCTCCTCCTCATCATCATTATCATCATCATCATCATTACTGCCCTTGTCATCATCATTATCCTCACTCATCATCATCATCAAGAAGTGCAACTGTTAAAGATTTTTTTTGAGTAGAGGACACATGTAATCTGCTGTATGGAATGGAGGCATAAGTTGCCCTCCACCCTCCACCATCCACCTCCACCATCCACCTCCACCATCCACCTCCACCATCCATCTCCACCATCCACCTCCACCATCCATCTCCACCATCCACCTCCACCATCCACCTCCACCATCCACCTCCACCATTCACCATCCACCTCCACCATCCACCTCCACCATCCATCTCCACCATCCACCTCCACCATCCATCTCCACCATCCACCTCCACCATCCACCTCCACCATCCACCTCCACCATCCACCTCCACCATCCACCTCCATCCATCTCCACCATCCACCTCCACCATCCATCTCCACCATCCACCTCCACCATCCACCTCCACCATTCACCATCCACCTCCACCATTCTCCATCCACCTCCACCATTCACCATCCACCTCCACCATTCTCCATCCACCTCTGCCATTCACCATCCACCTCCACCATTCTCCATCCATCTCCACCATCCACCTCCACCATCCACCTCTCAGGGGATAGGAAGGGAGATGAAGAATGTATAACCATGCAGGGGAGTTGCCTGGTTATTTTGGTACCATTGTATAAAGGGGTCTTAATCACAGTAAAAAGCTCATTACTCACTCATTACCCAATAAAACTCTCATTATTTATTCATTACCACCAGACCATTGCCCAGTAAAACTCTCATTGTTTACTCATTGCCCAGGAAAGCTCTCATTATTTACTCATTGCCCAATAAACCTGTCATTATTTACTCATTGCCCAATAAAACCCTCATTATTTATTCATTGCCCAATAAAACTCATTATTTACTCATTGCCCAATAAAACTGTTATTATTTACTCATTGCCCAATAAAACTGTTATTATTTACTCATTGCCCAATAAAACTGTTATTATTTACTCATTGCCCAATAAAACTCATTATTTACTCATTGCCCAATAAAACTGTCATTATTTACTCATTGCCCAATAAAACTGTTGTTATTTACTCATTGCCCAATAAAACTGTTGTTATTTACTCATTGCCCAATAAAACTGTCATTATTTACTCATTGCCCAATAAAACTGTTATTATTTACTCATTGCCCAATAAAACTCTCATTATTTACTCATTGCCCAATAAAACTCT
The DNA here is from genome assembly GCF_032717465.1 of Coenobita brevimanus. Lineage (NCBI taxonomy): Eukaryota > Metazoa > Arthropoda > Malacostraca > Decapoda > Coenobitidae > Coenobita > Coenobita brevimanus. The sequence goes on along the minus strand of NC_136957.1, from coordinate 35,831,478 downwards.
CATTATTTACTCATTGCCCAATAAAGCTGTATTTACATTGCCCAATAAAACTCTCACTATTTACTCATTGCCCAGTAAAACTCTCCCTATTTACTCATTGCCCAATAAAACTGTCATTTACTCATTGCCCAATAAAACTGTATTTACTCATTGCCCAATAAAACTCATTATTTACTCATTGCCCAATAAAACTGTCATTATTTACTCATTGCCCAATAAAACCCTCATTATTTACTCATTGCCCAATAAAACTCATTATTTACTCATTGCCCAATAAAACTCATTATTTACTCATTGCCCAATAAAACTCATTATTTACTCATTGCCCAATAAAACTGTATTTACTCATTGCCCAATAAAACTCATTATTTACTCATTGCCCAATAAAACTCTCATTATTTACTCATTGCCCAATAAAACTGTCACTATTTACTCATTGCCCAATAAAACTCTCATTATTTACTCATTGCCCAATAAAACTCTCACTATTTACGTATTGCCCAATAAAACTCTCACTATTTACTTATTGCCCAATAAAACTCTCACTATTTACTCATTGCCCAATAAAACTCTCCGTATTTACTCATTGCCCAATAAAACTGTATTTACTCATTGCCCAATAAAACTCATTATTTACTCATTGCCCAATAAAACTCTCATTATTTACTCATTGCCAGCAGACCATTGCCCAGTAAAACTCTCATTATTTACTTATTGCCCAATAAAGCTGTGTTTACTCATTGCTCAATAAAATGCTCATTATTTACTCATTGCCCAATAAAACTCTCATTATTTACTCATTGCCCAATAAAACTCTCATTGTTTACTCATTGCCCAATAAACCTCTCATGATTTACTCATTACCGCCAGACCATTGCCCAATAAAACTCTCATTATTTACTCATCACCCAATAAAACTCTCTCTGTTTACTCATCACCCAATAAAACTTTCATAATTTACTCATTGTCCAATAAAACTCTCATTATTTACTCATCGCTCAATAAAACCCTCATCATTCACTCATCACCCCCAGACCATCGCCAGTAAAACTCTCCTAATTTACTCTATCTATCTATTGCCAAACCCCATAATCCCTTAAGGGATGGCCACCAACAAATCGCCTCCATGTCAGCCATGTCCCCTGCCATTTCATTGCCCTGCTTCCAACTCACATCCCCCTCTCTCATATACCTGTCCACTCCAGCCCTCCATCTTATCCTCATTGCCCAATAAAACCCTCATTATTTACTCCACCACCAGACCATCGCCCACTGCCACAAGCCGCTGAATCTGGAGGTTGTGGTGACGGACTCCGAGGGCCGGCGTTTTGACAACATCTCGTCCCTGGGTGTTGCTTGGAGCCTCAGCGACCCCAGTCTGGCCACACCCCCTCCCCCAGACCAGCCCTCACTTGCACAGGTCGCCTCTCTGCATGGCCTGGTGGTACCTGTCAGGAGTAAGTGTGGGATATTATTATTTTTATTTTTATTTTTAATTTTATTTATTACCTCCACCAAGGAGGTTATGTTTTCACCCCTGTCTGTTTGTTGGTTGGTTGGTTTGTGAGCAAGATTACACAAAAACTACAAGACTGATTTCCGCAAGGCTTGGTAGAAGAATGGACCTTGGCCCAGAATACACTCCATTAAATTTTGGTGCGGATCTGGATAAAGGTGTGGATCCAGAATTTTTTTTTTTTTTTCACTTTCTTTAACATTACAAGATGGGCATTGGCGGAGGTATGCCCTCTGCTGAGTGCCATTCTAGTTTACTGTATTTATTTTTTTCCTCAACATGCCTCCTCTCTATCATTCCACCTCTCACTCACTCACTCACTCTTCTCAACTATGCTGTCCTTTCCTTCTCTCTCTCTCTCCTCTCCTCTCCTCTCTTCTCTCTTATAGTGTTGCTGTTGTCAATTTGTCACCATATAACAAAATAGCCAGATAACAGTTAATAATAATCTCTCGCTCTCTCTCTAACTCTCTATCTTTCTTTTGCAGCCTATCAAGTCCTGGAGCCGGCCGGGGAGGTGGGCGAGGTGACGGTAACAGCCGCACTCACTGTAACAGGGGCCGAGTATGACCTCACGACCCACCCCGGCCTGACCTCCGCTCTTCTGGTGCGACTCGTAAAAGATGCCGTTATGGACCCACCCAGTGCCATCCTGTACCGCCACCAGGATAACAAGGTGAGAGAGAGAGGGAGGGAGAGAGAGAGAGAGAGAGGGAGGGAGGGAGGGAGAGAGAGAGAGAGAGACAGACAGACAGACAGACAGAGAGAGAGAGAGGGAGGGAGATAGACAGAGAGAGAGAGATTTTTTAAGGTCAGTAAAAAAAATAAAAAAAGTAATTAGCACTCCTATGTTTCTTATTGGGCAACATTGAATCAGATGATGAATGAATGAATGAGAAAAAAGTCCTATGAAGGTCCCATTGCCAGATGTACAGCCGATTTAATAATGAAAATCATGATAATTGATGATAAATGATGATAATGTACAGTAATAATGATCGGTTCTTTTATTTCCCAGGAGCTACATCAATAATAATAATAATGTGGTGTTTTATTTCCACCAGTAAACAGTATTGATGGAATGAGCACGACATCTGTTGTGTATAGGAACATGCAGTGACCTTTGTTTTGTGTCTCAGCTTGATGTGAAGGTAACGGGAGGGTCTGGCCACTTTGAGCTGCAGACGCAGGTGGGAGACGTGGCGGACCTCACCTACCGACCCCAGGACAGCCTCGTTAGTGTAAGTGACCCCAGTATATCAACCCCAGGACAGCCTTGTTAGTGTAAGTGACCCTAGTATATCAACCCCAGAACAGCCTTGTTAGTGTAAGTGACCCTAGTATATCAACCCCAGGACAGCCTTGTTAGTGTAAGTGACCCTAGTATATCAACCACAGGACAGCCTCGCTAGTGTAAGTGACCCCAGTATATCAACCACAGGACAGCCTTGTTAGTGTAAGTGACCCTAGTATATCAACCACAGGACAGCCTCGCTAGTGTAAGTGACCCCAGTATATCAACCACAGGACAGCCTTGTTAGTGTAAGTGACCCTAGTATATCAACCACAGGACAGCCTCGCTAGTGTAAGTGACCCCAGTATATCAACCACAGGACAGCCTTGTTAGTGTAAGTGACCCTAGTATATCAACCACAGGACAGCCTCGCTAGTGTAAGTGACCCCAGTATATCAACCACAGGACAGCCTTGTTAGTGTAAGTGACCCCAGTATATCAACCACAGGACAGCCTCGCTAGTGTAAGTGACCCCAGTATATCAACCACAGGACAGCCTCGCTAGTGTAAGTGACCCTAGTATATCAATGACAGCCTCATTAGTGTAAATGACCCTAGTATATCAATGACAGCCTTGTTAGTGTAAGTGACCCTAGTATATCAACCACAGGACAGCCTCGCTAGTGTAAGTGACCCAAGAGTTTGTGTACGACTTTAACCCCTTCAATCTACAGCCATACACTCAAGGAAAGTTCCAGATCATGCACTTGCCTTCCATATCAAACCTTTGAAACACACTTTAGGTCATAGTGAAGCAGTAACCAGACACTCACAAGCTGATGACCGTGTGTGTGAGTGGGTGAGGGTGGGACCAGAAGGGGGAGCAATCATCAACTGTCAAGGTCCTCCCATACCCATAATCCCCACCCTCACACACGCAGTTACAGACAGGCAGACGTTTGGACACTACTTCACTTCTACCTGTCTCAAACTTGGTGGTTCAAACTGATAGGCAAGTGTTTAACGCAAAACTTTCATGTTAAGTGTGTTACATTTGCGGTCTGTCCTCACTTAAAATCAAGGATGTTTACAGGTAGAATACTGCTTTGTGAGATGTGTTTTGGGTTAATGACTGGGCTGTTAGGGAAAACAGAATTCTATCTGTCTATCTATCTATTGCCAGACGCCTCAATCCCGTTTGGGGTGGCCACAAACAAATCGCCTCCAAGTCGCCCTGTCCCCCGCCATTTCACTGCCCTGCTCCCAACTCACACCCCCCTCTCTCATATACCTCTCCACCCCATCCCTCCATCTCATCCTCGGCCTCCCCCTCCCTCTTCCCCCCTCCACCTCACTCACATACACTCTCTTCGTCAGTCTTTCGCCCTCCATCCTCTCCACATGGCCAAACAGAATTCCAACTTCAAAATAACTCTAATCATGAGCAACTTGAATTATAGAGTAGGTGTTAATAATAGAACAACTTTAAATGAGGATAGCCTGTTGTTGTAGCTGTGTTTCTACAAAATGCCCACAGGAAACTCGTACATCTTTCAATATATATAACTTCTGAATGGAGTCATATCATCAGTAATATTTAGCCTTCGTAGAGATATCAAAACCTAACCAGATTACAGTGTGGCCATCACCCGTAACCCTTCTTTGCATCACTACTAACACAAAATGCAGCTGAAGTATAATCCACTTTGCCTACAGTTTAGTGCAGCCTCACACCACCTTACACCTAGCTTATGCACCTCATTTACATCACTACAGTCCTTCAGCATAACCTTAACAGAAGATACACTGTCTGGGAGTGCCCAATGAAGTTGCCTGCACTCTGTCGGGTTCACATGCATATGAGTATGGGGAAATCTACAACCACCGCTAACACCGTTCATTCCTCATGTGTACAGCCTCAGGAGACAGTCCGCAGTGACATGCTGCCATAGGATCAGTACTACTACTACTACTACTACTACTACTGCATTTTTTTTTTTACTACTACTACTACAGCAACAACCTCTCCCCACTCTGTCACCCTATCCAAGCCCTCTACTGCATACTGTAATTACTCTTTACACGACAGGTGCGTCCACTGTCTGATGGGGAGGTGACGGTTGTACTGGTGGACCTGTGTTTGGAAGCTGATACCCCGCCATCCACACACATCACGGTTAGTATTTTGTGTGTGTGTGTGTGTGTGTGTGTGTGTGTGTGCCTGGAAGCTGATACCCCGCCATCCACACACATCACGGTTAGTATTTGTGTGTGTGTGTGTGTGTGTGTGTGCCTGGAAGCTGATACCCTGCCATCCACACGTGTAACGGTTAGATTTTAGTTTCTCTCTCTCTCTCTCTCTTTCTCAGCAATCTTGAATTTGGCTCTCTCGTATCTAGCATTTTATTTTCTCTTGGAGGGAACAATATTACTGGCTTTGGCATTTGGTTCCTTCTTCCTTGCATTAAAAAAAAAAAGAGAGAGAGAGAGAGACAGTGACAGAGGGAGAGAGAGAGAGAAAGAAAGAAAAGTCTTTGTTCTAAGTGATGATGTTGATAATGATGGCAATTTAGGGAGCATAATTACCCCAAGACATGGTAATAACTCCCCACCCACCCAACCACTTCTGCCCATCCGCCCACATTTCAGGTCGCCAGTATTGCGTCCCTGGATCTAATCGTGTTGGATCGCATTGAGGTGGGCGGGACCCTGGAGGCGGAGGTGGTGGCGCGGACGTCCCTGGGCGCCACCCTGCCCGCTCACACCCTGATGGCACTTACACCGCACCCTCAGTCACCCATCATCGCCCTCATGTAAGTTGCGATTTTTCCACGAGGCTGGTTTTGTGATTTTAGTGATAGATAGACTTATTTTACTCTAATTTGCCCTTAAGCTGCCGTCTCTCCATCTTGAATGCTGATCCGTAGCAATCGATTAACACTGGAATATGATGCTAGTCATGAAGAAGTGCATAGGAAGGATGTAGAGTCATAGCATTGTCTTCTTCTGCCTCTGTGTTGTGTAAAATAAGCTTCAAAAGAACTTAAATTTGCCTGTCTATCTATTGCCAGACGCCTTAATCCCATAAGGGGTGGCCACAAACAAATCGCCTCCATGTTGCCCTGTCCTCTGCCATTTCACTGCCCTGCTCCCAGCTCACCCCCCTCTCCTCTCATATACATCTGCACTCCATCCCTCCATCTCATCCTTGGCCTCCCCCTCCCACTCCCCCTCAAGTTAAAGTGAATGAATTGTACCTCTCTCTTATACAGGTACAAAGGCACAAACAAGCAGGGTAACGCCGTGTACGAGGTGAAGGGTCGACACGTCGGGGACACCACATTGAGGGTGAGCGCAGCCGGGGCAGGAGGGGCCGAGGCTGAGCGTGTGTACTCCTCGCCCCGCCCCATACAGGTGTTCCCGCCCCTCACACTACACCCTCGCAACATCACACTCATTGTTGGCGCTGTGTACCAGGTAAGCTGAATTATACTTGAGTGATTTGTAAAGAGAGAAATACACTGAGGTGGTTGGAACATGTGGAGAGAGTGGAGAAGGAAAGACTGACTAAGAGGGTGTATGTAGGTGAGCTGGAGGGAGGGAGAGGGATGGGGAGAGCGAGAATGAGGTGGAGGGATGGAGTTGTGAGGTATATGAGGGAGGGGGGAGTGAGTTGGGGGGAGGGCAGTCAAATGGTGGGTGACAGAGCGACTTGGAGGCGTTTTGTCTGCGGCCACCCTCTGCGGGATTAGGGCGTTGGGCTATAGATAGATAGATAGGAACATTACACACGGGTAAGGTAAACTGTTAGATACCGGTATGTAGTAGATAGATAGATAGATAGATTGTTTGTAATTTAAGTGTATTTCTACATAAGTACAGTAATTGCCTCTTTCAGTGTTCAGCTAACTAAATACCTTTCTTCAACATGAGGGAATTTTGAAGTACTCTGATTACTGTAACTTAATTCAACTGAGGGAATTTTGTAGTGCCTTAACCCCTAAAACGCTGATCGTCGCGTTTGCGATGCTCGGCCATAAGGGCAGGACGGCGGGTCGTCGCGTTTGCGATTTTAGTATATTTTGAATAACCGCGAGCAAGCAGGCTCCAGCTGGTATTGTCTATCAGTACCACCATCCTCTAGCTACAACTAGCATACTTTACCTTTGTACTACTGACCTCAGTTGTTGCCAAATATCGCGTTTTCCCCCCGTACCCCCCTACCATGGCCCGGCCAGCCTGGCTGTGATACATGGCAGCGCTCTGAGCGCTCAGAACTGTAAATCTGCGATCTCCTCTCACAAGCAGTTTATGCTACTAGGAAACGCTTGTTTCCCCAGTTGTAACACTAGCTTTTGCCTCTGTTTAGTGTCAGTTTACTGCAGGCTTTGAAAGTGAGATTATGGCGAGTTCTAGCTCTTCCCAGTCAGTGCAAGCGGCCGACAGGAACGAGAATAAAGTGGCGGACGTAAGGCAGAATAAAAAGCGCGCCGTGGTGATCTTTTGGGAAGTAATATGATTGAAAATAATGTAGTATACATGTTTTTAGCTGTGAAAATGGAAATGTTTGTTGAGTGATGGGAAAACCGCCGCCACAGTGCATGTCGGCCGTACGCTCCGTTGATTTTAGCCTTATTTTCAGTGCTTATTGTACAAATACGGATTCCTAACTACCTTTACGTTGTTGTATAAAGTGTACTGTGACAGACTGAGGCTGTGGTAGAAAGAAAACCGGGTTTCTGGAGGTGTGAGAGTGAAGACTTTGTTACCCAACTTTGCAAGTCTTCACAAGTCCTTTGGTAGTCAACGAAGGCTCAACATGTGGCTCAGGAGATAGCTGAATGTAAGTAATATATGCCATAAAAATTGTAATGCTCTAGGGTTAATCTATGATTTTTGGCAAATATTTTTCCACAGGTACTCAGACCCCGCTACAACCCCGCCACAGGGGGGGGATCGCGCGTACACAGCCGCGTTTTAGGGGTTAAGTACACACTAAATGATCGTGGCAGCATAACAACAGAGGTCATTGCCGTTGAGCTGCTGTGGGGGTAATGATAAGCATTGTTAAAAGTAAGTATGCATCTGCTTGTGTTGGCATATGGAAAATTTGCCAAACTCTGAATAATCAAGAATTCTATGCTTTTCTGTGCAAGTAAATTTCTTTTTTTAAGTATTATGCACTTTTATATACCATGTCACTTATTTCTTACTTAATATTACGTTATTATGTCTATTGATCAAACAAGGAGAGTGTATGTGAAGGTGGAGGAGGGGAAAGGGAGGAGGGAGACCAAGGATTGAATGGAGGGATGAGGTGAAGAGGTATATGAGAGAGGGAGGTGGGAGTTGGAGGAAGGGCAGCAAAATTGCAGGGGACAGGGAGACATGGAGGCAGTTTGTTTGTGGCCACCCCTTAAAGGATTAAGGCTTCTGGCTGTAGATAGATAGATAATTAGTATGTCGTACCGTACTGTATACAGTATATTTCATGTAGGCCAGTTTGATGACAACAAAAATTTTCTGGCAGGCCAAAATAAACTCTCTGAGGAATTTTAAATGTACTCTTTCTCATTAGCCAAAAAACAGTGGTTCAGTGTCTTATTGTGCATGGATTCAAGTTATTTATTTATTTATTTTTATTATTATTATTATTATTTTACAGATGCATTAATCACACAAAAAGGAGTCTCTGTACTTATTTTTCATCCTCCAGGTTACAACTCAAGGTGGTCCGTACCCAGACGCTGTGGTAGAGTTCAGCGTGGTGGACGGTGATATCGCCACAGCGTCACACACTGGCCTGGTGACCGCCACAGCACTGGGCACCACCACACTCACAGCCGCAGCATGCACACACCTCAGGGACGCTCGGAGGGTGGTGTACTCCAGGGTGGGTGGTGGACATAGTGCTCTTAAAGTGGGGATTGCATTTTAGTTGGCATAGCATTTTTCATAGCGTGTGCAGCACCTTTTCCTTAGTGATTTATTTTGCATCATAGATCTTGATATTGGCTGTCATGATGGTACTATTAAGGGACCTGGGATGAAGTCAGCAGGTTAACTCTGGAACTGTCTCCCTCTGTCTGTATTTCCTACTTCCTATGATCTTCAGTCTTTCAAACGCAGTGTGTCCAGGCATCTCAAAATGAATGGATCTTGAATTTGGCTATCTTATGTACTGTTTTTTTTTTTTTTCTTGGAAGGAATGGTTTGTGGGCTCCTGGCTTTTGGTTCCTTCTTCCTTGCATGGAGAACTGCCATTAGGTGATCAAGGCCAACATATTTAAGCATGTTGGGGCCTTTGTAAATAATACGATACAATGATGCAGTAATAATGAAGACTTCCTACCCAGCCCCATTCCGGGATAGTGTGGCATTGAGTGTGGTACCTCTGTGTAAAGCTGTATGTATGCCCCCTCCCTTTAGCTGGAAGCAGGGAGTAGTAATTAAGATGATGAAGTTGGAAGCACTGACTCTTTTCACTTGCCCTCCTGACAGTGTAATAGTCAACATAATACCTTTGGGTGAAATCTGTCAGGACTGTAAAATATATTAATACATAATAACCAGCAACATACATATTATAGTCTAGAGGTTAGGTCAATGTCAAACCTAGGGGCCAAAGGAAGTGATGTTAGCACCTCTCCAGAATGTCTCACACCACCACGAAAGCCCACATACGGCGCCTCGTGACCATACACACACACACACACACACAGGCTTCTAGAACATTTCAACAACAGTATAGCCCACGTGACACAACCCCTGCTAAATGAGAATGTAGGAATCAGAGCTGAGAAGGGGGCTGGCGATCGTAGCGAAAGGTTGTACAGGTCAGTGTCAAACCTACATCTTCACACTTATCCATCATCTACAGGCAAGAACCAGCAAATATTCAGGATTATTACTTTGGGTGGGAAAAAAAATTGGGATGATGAGGAGGATGGTGATGGTGATTGATGATGATTATATGGTGATGATTGTTGAGGATGAGGATGTGGTGATGAGGATGATGTGGTGATGAGGATGATTGATGAGGATGATAATATGGTGATGATGATGATGTCAAGTGGGGTTGGTGGAGGATTGGTGCCCCTCCCTGTAAAACAATTAACTCTAAGCCCTTGGCCACCCCGTTTGGGATGCAGGGCGTCTGGCAATGAATGAATGGATGAATGATGATTGATGAAGATGAAGATGATGATATGGTGATGGTAATGATTGATGAAGATGAAGGTGATGATATTTGATGAGGAGGATGATATGGTAATGATTGATGAAGATGAAGGTGATGATATGGTAATGAATGATGAAGATTATCACGGGGTTTTTAAAATAAATGCAAATATTAAAATGATAGTGTTCAATAATATTGAAGAGCAGGGACAATGATTGTCTTGCTACATCAAGCAATGATTACGCTGGCTTGCTTCGCACGATTCTCTAAGAACGAGAATTTGTAAACTTTCTCAACAGTACACAGCAAAGACTAATTACTCAATTGCTGTTTATTAGTACTGTTAGCCTCTGGAGAAAGTTACTTCACCCCTGACAATAAATAACTAATACTAATAATAATATCAGGTTCTTGCTGATGCTTAACTCCTTGGAGGCACAACGGATTTTAAGTTTAATACAACAAGACTGGCCTAAGTACCAGTTATGAATGGCAAACGTTTATGCAAGCTAGGAGCTATAAGAGAAATAAGCTTAATTGCGGAGAAATGAAACACGAGTTTACATTACATTAAGTTCAAGAAAAAGAACTGTTAAATTTATTGATTACCAAATAAATTTAACGTTACATTTCAAAATCAAATAAAGAGATCGTACTCACTCACTCACTCAAAAGCTAAATTCTTACGCCTAGGAAAAACAACATGCGGCGCAGCCGGCCAGCATGTAAGGAAACAGCACACTTAACTAAACTCTTAAGTCTAGGAAAACGAAAAGAAATACTGGTCAATGAATGTGGTGTATCACCAACGAAGGGTGGGAGCCTGGAGAACTGTAGTCTAGTGGAGTCTGGTTGCTAGCTGACCTCTCACTCTCACACTGCTGGAGCACAGAACCTCTCTCCGTCACAACAGACACTTGACTGAATTCAAATACGATGTATGGGTAGGATGCGCAAGCCACCGGAAGAAGGTGTGGCTAACGGTTGAGGCAAGCAGGGGCGAACAATAAAGAAACAATAGTATTGCTCAGTAGAGCACTTAGTGACATGCATTAGATCGGTCACTTTTGAAACAGTGACGAATGTTTTGAAAAGTATACCACCGAAATGGAGAGAGAAACGGTTAACTGAGCGATATACAGTGAGTTTTCCACTAATAGTTCGTGGTTTCTCACAAAAGGAAAAATGTCGCGAATTTGATTCGTGACAAAGATGAAGGTGATGATGATTGATGAGGAGGAGGATATGGTAATGATTGATGAAGATGAAGGTGATGATATGGTAATGAATGATGATGATGAAGGTGATGATGATTGATGAGGAGGATGATATGGTAATGATTGATGGTGATGGAAAAAATTGATTACAGCTGCTCTTTTCCTTCCCCTCCAGGACAGTGTAACAATCAAAGTGGTGCCACTGGACAAAATCCGCATCTACGCGCCTCTCCGTCAGCTCGAGGCCGGGACCAGTATGCCCCTGTATGCCATCGGCCGCGACACCCCACACCAGGGCCCCCCAGCCTACGCCACCGCCATCCCACCCCTGGCATTCCACTGGACCCTTAGTGACAACAAGGCGGCCAGTTTGGTTGGGCTTTATGCCGAGGTGAGGAGCCCTGAAGTGGTCTGGCCTTGTGGAGAGGGAGACTGAGGATGAGGTGGAGGGATTGGAGAGGGAGACTGAGGATGAGGTAGAGGGATTGGAGAGGGAGAGAGGGATCGGAGAGGGAGACTGAGGATGAGGTAGAGGGATTGGAGAGGGAGACTGAGGATGAGGTAGAGGGATTGGAGAGGGAGACTGAGGATGAGGTAGAGGGATTGGAGAGGGAGACCGAGGATGAGGTAGAGGGATTGGAGAGGGGGACTGAGGATGAGGTGGAGGGATTGAAGAGTGAGACTGAGGATGAGGTGGAGGGATTGGAGAGTGAGGCAGGAGGAGTGGGCCTGAGGATGAGGTAGAGGCATTGGAGGGTGAGAAAGGGGGAGGGAGACTGAGGATGAGGTGGAGGGATTGGTTGGAGAGCTGTATGAATGAGGGTGAAGTGAATTTTCATCGTAGCTGTCAGAGAACAAAGTTTGGTATACAATCTTTAAGGTGTCTGATAAAGGCAAAAGTTTGTTGTTTAAAGGTATACTGTATTCATGGTTACTTTATTGAATCATTTTTCTCACAACTATTGAAAGTCTGTCATGTTCACTTTATTTAATAATTTCTCTCACCTCTATTGAAAGTCTATCATAGTCACTTTATTGAATCATTTCTCTCACCGCTATAGTCACTTCACTTTTGTACCATCTTAGCTGTTTGCCAAGTATTTTTTTTACTTGAATAATGTGTGAGTATTTGGGGGAGGGGGAGTGAGTTGGGGGGAGGGCAGTCAGATGGTGGGTGACAGAGTGACTTGGAGGCTTTTTGTCTGCTGCCACCCTTTGCAGGATTAGGCCATTGGGCTATAGATATTTAGTATTTGGCTGAGTCACTAAATATTATCTTGATACTCAGTTTTAATCTTTTCCTTTCCTTCAACAAATCTGTAGTTAATGCATTTCTGTGTGCTGGAGTGAAGCAAGATATTATGTACTGTACTGAAGGTGTTTTTCCTGCATAGTAAATTATTTCTGCTCTTTGTCTAGTCTCCCCTCTCCTCTTTATTTTCAAGAACAGGAATGGGGTAATGATGATATTGATTTTAATTACTTGCAATTTTTTTTTTTTTTATGTTAGCACTTCTTTGTTGGCCATGTGGAGAGGATGGAGAGTGAGAGACTGATGAGGAGAGTGTATGTGAGTGAGGTGGAGGGGGGGAGGGAGAGGGGGAGGCCAAGGATGAGATGGAAGGATAGAGAGGTATATGAGAGAGGGGGGTGTGAACTGGGAGCAGGGCAGTGAAATGGCGGGGGACAGGGCAACATGGAGGCGATTTGTTTGAGGCCACCCTTATCAGGATTAAGGCATCTGGCAATAGATAGATAGATAAACTTTTTTATTGTCTTAATTTGGGCTTAAACTCTTCATCATTATTTTTGAGAATAAATAACGTCCATGAGAGGTGTATGATACTTTTCCTTCGTCCTCCAGAATGGTATTGAGGAGAACGGTGAGAACCAGGGTGTGGTGCGGCTGCGAGCGTTGCGTGCAGGGCGGGTCACCATCAGCCTCAAGGTGCGGCCCACATCACCCGCACCACAACCCACCCAACACCAGCTGCTTGCCAACACACCACTCACTGACAAGCTGGAGATCAAGGTATGTATGTGTTTGTATGTATTTATGTATGATTGACTCTTTTGGATACGTTTATGTAAAGCTACAGAATGTGGTGAATGTTTTTGGCGTATCTGGTAGAGCCAGGATTCAGGGGGCTTGAATGATGAGTGAATGAAAGTGTGGCCTATTGGATTGGACAAACTTGGGCTGTCTGGACATTGCTACTCCTCACCCTGCCCTAGGGTGGGAAAGGAGGTCCGGATGATGATGATGATGATGATGAAATAAAAAAAGTGAATTTGGGTTGAAGGCATTATTGATTGATTCTAACCTCCACAACCCTAGGGATTTTTTTATTTTTATTTAATTATATATTTTTTTTTACATCATCCAGAATTGAATAGGTATATGAAAGTGATGATGATGACAGTGATATCAATGATGGTGATGATGATGTCCTTATGGTTTGTGCATACTCTCTCTCCATCTCCAGATCTTTGAGCCGCTGCAACTGAAGAATCCTGATGGGTGGGCGTCGCAGCTACTTCTCACCCCACACTCCGAAGCCAAGATTTTTACTAATAGGTGAGTGGGTGTGGGTGTATGTGTGGGTGGGTGGGTGTATGTGTGTGTGTGTGTGTGTGTGTGTGTGTGTGTGTGTGTGTGTGGGTGGGAGGGTGGGTTTATGTGTGTGTGGGTATGGGGATGGGTGGGTGTATGTGTGTGTGGGTGTGTTCATACCTAATTGTATATTTACAGGAATGAGTCAAGCCGTATTGTCCTGTGTATTAAGCCGTGTGTGTGTGTGTTTCTGTCTCTCTCTCTTTCTCTCTCTCTCTCTCTCTTTTATTTCTTCCGTGACCAATGCGAACTGGTGCTGGGGAAGGGTGCCCTCATGTGGTGGCATTGGTATAACTGGGTGGGTCAGCTGCCCGGATATACAAGCGTCCCTCAGCTATTTCCTCATCCCCCAAAAGGAGGATGGTGGAGTACAGGAGAAGGGCAGCCTGGGTTTAAAAAAAATAAATAAATTAAAAATAAATAAATAAAAAACTGCTTAAACTGGGAGGGTATTGTTAACCATTATTGTTATTATTATTATTATTATTATTGTTTATTATTTATTTATTATTTTTTAGTTATTTTTCAATGGGTGGGTAATGTTTTTATTATTATTATTATTATTTTTATTTTTATTATTATTATTATTACTCTTTATTTATTAATTAATTTTTTATTATTTATTTATATTTTGCTGCAGGGATGGTGATGGGAGCCTAAGCTACCGTGTGGAGTGCCCCAGTGGTGAGGGAGAGGAGACCCCTGTGGTGGAGGTGGGGCCAGATGGGGTGGTGGTGGCCGGGGCGAGGCTGGGCCGGGCTGTGGTGGTGGTGACGGTTGAGGAGGCCCATGGTGTCACTCAGAGCATCTCCGTCCTGGTCGAGGCTAGTATACACACACACACACACACACACACACACTCAGATTCTCTTTCTCTCTCTCTCTCTCTCTCACACACACACACACACACACACACACACACTCAGATTCTCTTTCTCTCTCTCTCACACACACACACACACACACACACACACACACACACACACAGATTCTCTCTCTCTATCTCTATCTCTCACACACACACACACACACACACACACACACACACACTCTCTCTCTCTCTCTCTCTCTCTCTCTCTCTCTCATTTTTTCTCACCTTCCTATTTCAGTCAATAAATTCTTGGTGTTTCCTCTTACTATTTATATCATGAGGAAAATATATTGGTACAGTAATTGTATTTTCCTCTATCAAAAGAGACAGAAATACTAGTGTTGGATGTATGGTGCTGTATTAAAAGATTTACTGTTTAGTAGTAGGTGTTAGTGTTAAGAGGGAGGGGAAGGCCGAGGATGAGATGGAGGGATGGAGTGGAGAGGTATATGAGAGAGGAGGTGTTAGTGTTAAAGGGAAGGGAAGGCCGAGGATGAGATGGAGGGATGGCGTGGAGAGGTATATGAGATAGGGGGAGGTGTTAGCTTGAAGCAAGGCAGTGAAGTGGCATTGGACAAGGTGACATGGAGGTGATTTGTTGGTGGCCACCCTTTACAGGATTGAGGAGTCTGGTAATAGATGGATAGGGTGGGGTGGAGTGTGGGCGTATCCTGCATCAAACCCAGCTATTTTAGGCACACCAGGCCAGGCGCAGTCCACCATCACCACCATCCATAAGTCATATCCCACCGACAAGAGGTCAGCTCTGGAACTGTCTCCTCCTGTCTGTATTTCCTACTTCCTATGATCTCCAGTCTTTCAAATGCAGTGTGTCCAGGCATCTTGAAGTGAACAGATCTTGAATTTGGCTCTCTTTTGTATTGTTTTTCTTTTTTTTTCTTGGAAGGAATGGTACATGGGCTCCTGGGCTTTGGTTCCTTCTTCCTTGCATAAAAAAAAGAAATATTTGGTAATGAGACATCCGTCGTACCCACAGGTGAAGAAAGTGCGATACCTGCAGTTGGGCGTTGGTGCGGTGATGGGTCGGGTGGCCGGGGGAGGCAATGTGGGGGCGGGGCTGACCCAAGTGCCGCCCGGTGCTGTCCTGCCTGTCACCATCACCCGACACGACGACCGAGGACGCACTTTCCATGCCACCAATACACACCCGGCGCTGGCGGTGTCACGGTACGGGGTGGGGAAGGGAGTGGAGGAAGGGAGTGGGGGAGTGTGGAGGAAGGGAGTGGGGGAGTGTGGAGGAAGGGAGTGGGGGAGTGTAGAGGAAGGGAGTGGGGGAGTGTGGAGGAAGGGAGTGGGGGAGTGTGGAGGAAGGGAGTGAGGGAGTGTGGAGGAAGGGAGTGGGGGAGTTTGGAGGAAGGGAGTGGGGGAGTGTGGAGGAAGGGAGTGGGGGAGTGTAGAGGAAGGGAGTGGGGGAGTGTGGAGGAAGGGAGTGGGGGAGTGTGGAGGAAGGGAGTGGGGGAGTGTGGAGGAAGGGAGTGGGGGAGTGTGGAAGAAGGGAGTGGGAGAGTGTGGAAGGGAGAGGGTGTGTGTGGAAGGGAGAGGGGGAGTGTGGAAGGGAGTGGGGGAGTGTGGAGGAAGGGAGTGGGGGAGTGTGGAGGAAGGGAGTGGGGGAGTGTGGAAGAAGGGAGTGGGAGAGTGTGGAAGGGAGAGGGGGTGTGTGGAAGGGAGAGGGGGAGTGTGGAAGGGAGTGGGGGAGTGTGGAGGAAGGGAGTGGGGGAGTGTGGGGTAGAGAAAGAAAAGGAAGGTGTGTTTGTATTGGGGAGAGACTGGCAATGATAAATGAGTAAAGGAAAACAGGAAATATTAATCGTATTCCATGTTTTCCCTCGTGCTTATTTCAGATCAGACGTGGTGGGTGTGAGTGGGGGTGGGGACAACAGCAGCCTTGTGATGGAGGTGTGGGGGCGGGGACAGACGGTGGTACACGTGTGGGACGCAGCACCCACCCAGGCCACACCCTCAGACCGACCCTCCCTTCCCTCACCCTCCGCCTCGGCCTACCTTCGCATTGACTCTGGTCCTGCCATTTTCCCTGACAAGGTAGGTGTGGAAGTGTTGCAGTCTGTGTATACATGGATGGATATTTGCATGTGTATAGATATGTGTATTATTATTATCATTATTATTATTATTATTATTACCGGGCTTCTATGCTCCTCATGGGGCAACATAGGATTGGATGATGGATGGATTATTATCAGTATTATTATTATTATTATGCTGTGTGACATAGGATTGGATGATGGATGGATTATTATCATTATTATTATTATGCTGGGTGACATAGGATTGGATGATGGATGGATGGAATATGCTGGTTGGTACTATGATGATTAGTATTATAATATGATAAATACACCCTGTCTTTAGGTTACAATAAGGCAAATGATGGTAATATATTTTTTGTTGATCTGTTTTGTATTTACGTTACTAATAATAATGTATATTTGTTTGTTCTGTATTTTTTTTCCCGTTTTTAAATATTTCAGGTAACAGCCCCTCAGGGAACACACCTGTGCTTCTCCTCCCTGGTGGCAGGTCCGGGTGGGGAGGCGGGGCAGTGGGGCAGCGGGGTGGGGCAGGACAGCGATGGGGTGGGGGGTGACGTGGTGACCGTGGACCCACAGACCGGCGTTGCAGTCTGCCACAGGCCCGGCACCGCCACCGTGTTGTATCACATCAGTCCCGCCCTCACCACCACCACTCAGGTCACCGTCCTACCCATAACACAGGTATATTTATTGTTATTATTATTGTTATTATTAGGAGTAGAAGTAGTAGTAGTAATAGTAGTAGTAGATCTGCCTGGTTATATTGATACCCCAGTATTATCCTCCTTTTGTATATAGGGAGTTTACCTTATTTTTTATCTATTTTTATTTATTTATTTATGTATGTATTTTCATTGTAAGTGGGCAGTGGAGTTACCTGGTTGTATCAAGGCCACCACATGAAGGCTCCCCTCTCATTGCTTATTTTTCCTCCATCCCATTCAGATCACAATACACAGCCCATCGCACACCCTGACAAATGGGGCGGAGGGGGACTGGCAGGTGGCGTACGTTGAGCTAGGGTGTGAAGGCAGCACGGTTCTCGCCCCGCCCTGCCTGCCTGCCCACCCTCCTGCCTCACACCCGCCCTTCACCTGCCGCCTCACCCTCAGCAACCCACACCCGGACGTGGACCAAAGTGAACTCTTCCAGGTCACTCCTGTGTATGTCTCCGAGAAAGGTATGGTAGTAGGGGGGTTGTTTATCAGCTTTGTTGTCGTTATTGTCATCCATCATCGTCATTGTTGCCATTGTTAGTCATCATCATCATCATCTCATCTCATCATCATCATCATCATCATCATCATCATCATCATCTCATCTCATCATCATCATCATCATCATCTCATCTCATCTCATCATCATCATCATCATCATCTCATCTCATCATCATCATCATCTCATCTCATCTCATCTCATCTCATCTCATATCATCATCATCATCATCATCATTGCTGTGTTCCTCCCTCATTATTATTATCATCATTGTTGTGTTCCTCCCTCACTATCATCATCATCATCATCATCATCATTGTTGTGTTCCTCCCTCATTATCATTATCATCATTGTTGTGTTCCTCCCTCATTATCATTATCATTATCATCATTGTTGTGTTCCTCCCTCATTATCATTATCATCATTGTTGTGTTCCTCCCTCATTATCATTATCATTATCATCATTGTTGTGTTCCTCCCTCATTATTATTATCATCATTGTTGTGTTCCTCCCTCATTATCATTATCATTATCATCATTGTTGTGTTCCTCCCTCACTATCATCATCATCATCATCATCATCATTGTTGTGTTCCTCCCTCATTATCATTATCATCATTGTTGTGTTCCTCCCTCATTATCATTATCATTATCATTATCATCATTGTTGTGTTCCTCCCTCATTATCATTATCATCATTGTTGTGTTCCTCCCTCATTATCATTATCATTATCATCATTGTTGTGTTCCTCCCTCATTATTATTATCATCATTGTTGTGTTCCTCCCTCATTATCATTATCATTATCATCATTGTTGTGTTCCTCCCTCATTATCATTATCATTATCATCATTGTTGTGTTCCTTCCTCATTATCATCATCATCATCATCATTGTTGTGTTCCTCCCTCATTATCATCATCATCATCATTGTTGTGTTCCTCCCTCATTATCACCATCATCATCATTGTTGTGTTCCTCCCTCATTATCATCATCATCATCATTGTTGTGTTCCTCCCTCATTATCATTATCATCATCATCATTGTTGTGTTCCTCCCTCATTATCATCATCGTCATCATTGTTGTGTTCCTCCCTCCGGTAAAAGGTGAAGGCCTTTTCAGAACCACGTATGTACTCTTATATTTACATTTTTCCTTGATCCATAAATACCATAGATTCCTTACAGTCCTCTTCACAAGCTTTGTCCACTGTCCGTCTCATAGTGTATCATCATCATCATCATCATCATCCAGACCTCCTTTCCCACCTTAGGACAGGGTGAGGAGTAGCAGTGTCCAGACAGCCCAAATTTGCACAATCGTATCGTATCATTTATAAAGATTGCAATATGCTGCCCTGCGTCTATTGGTCCTTACATCCTCTGCCACTCCTAAAGCCACCCTAGACTAGATGCTAGTCACGAAGAAGTGTTAGGGAAAGGATGTAGGGCCATAGAATTCATACATTAACACTAGAATATGGTGCTAGTCATGAAGAAGTGTTAGGGAAAAGATGTAGAGCCACAGCATTGTTGTTTTCTGCCTTTGAGCAATGTGAAAAAAAATGCAAAACAAATGAGAACCATGTTAAGGGGAAATGGCTATTACTGTATTGTTCACTGCTGTTGTTCACCACTCTTGTTCACTGCTCATGTTCACTGCTGTTGTTCACCGCTTTTGTTCACTGCTCATGTTCATCGCTCATGTTCACTGCTCATGTTCATCGCTCTTGTTCACTGTTCATGTTCACCACTCCTGTTCACTGCTCTTGTTCACTGCAAATGTTCATTGTTCATGTTCACTGCTCTTGTTCTTTACTCTTGTTCACTGCTCATGTTCATCACTCTTGTTCACTGCTGTTGTTCTTTAGTCTTGTTCACTGCTTTTGTTCACTGCTCTTGTTCACTGCTCTTGTTCACTGCTCATGTTCACTGCTCTTGTTCACTGCTCATTTTCACTACTCTTGTTCACTGCTGTTGTTCTTTACTCTTGTTCTTTACTCTTGTTCACCACTCATGTTCACTGCTCATGTTCAGTGCTCTTGTTCACTGCAAATATTCACCGCTCTTGTTCACTGCAAATGTTCACCGCTCTTGTTCACTGCTCATGTTCAGTGCTCTTGTTCACTGCAAATGTTCACCGCTCTTGTTCACTGCTCTCAGGGTATGGGTGTCGCGTGAGGAGCATTGGTGGGCCCCGATCACAGCTGGCAACATGGACGCCGGAGATGGAGGTCGAGGCTGCAGTGGGCGGGGTGGGGGAGGGGGTGAGCACCAGGGCAGGGGTCACCTTCCTGCCGGCCCCTGTGCTGGAGGTCACGCAGGTCACCCTCACCGTGGACCAGCCCTCAGTGGATGTAATGGTCAGGGGCATCCCACAGGTCCTGGCCGCACTACAGGTATTGCACACCTATGCACCTGTATGTAAATGTGGTTTATTATTATCTTTATATTTATTACAGTACAATTTGTGTTTATTTATCGCAGTACAATTTGTGTTTATTTATCGCAGTACAATTTGTGTTTATTTATCGCAGTACAATTTGTGTTTATTTATCGCAGTACAATTTGTGTTTATTTATCACAGTACAATTTGTGTTTATTTATTGCAGTACAATTTGTGTTTATTTATCACAGTACAATTTGTGTTTATTTATTGCAGTACAATTTGTGTTTATTTATTGCAGTACAATTTGTGTTTATTTATTGCAGTACAATTTGTGTTTATTTATCACAGTACAATTTGTGTTTATTTATTGCAGTACAATTTGTGTTTATTTATTGCAGTACAATTTGTGTTTATTTATTGCAGTACAATTTGTGTTTGCTCCATAAAATTAACACTCATTCCTCTAGTACCATTGTTTTCAGATACCAGTACAGGCAACTTCAGAGGAATGTGATTTCCCTCAGGTGTACATAATTCTGTCCCCCCTCTCACACACCTCCTTCATTTATTTATTTTCTAAAGATCCAAGATAGAAGGCACCAAAGGCTGAAAAGCAGCAAAAATGTTCCCTCCAAATAGGAAAAATAAATAAGTGAGCCAAATTCAAGACCCTTTTTCATGCAGTCCACCATTTTTCTTATGAAGTTAATTTAATATAAGTAAAGGAGTTAATTATGTTTCTCGTGCTGCAGGTGCCGTCAGGTGGAGGAGTAGGAGGTGTTGAGGTGACGCTGGGTGCGGTGACGTACGAGGACACACGGACGGTGACTGTGGTGGGGCGGGAGGCTGCATGGACCGCCCCAGACCCCCTGCCATCACCCCTCACACTCACCATCAAGTCAGCACTCACTAGGGATAGTCTTCTGCAGGTGGGTGGTGCTGGGCTGGAGTTGCTTTCATGCTTCCTTACTCTACATCTAACTCATTATTTTTTGTCCTGTCCACTCTACTTCTCAGGTCAGTCTCTTACTCCATTCTTTCTTGCATAGACTCCCCCAGACTCCTTCACTCATCCTTCACTCATCTCTTCCCTATCCTGTCCCTTCTATGTACTCTACAAGTCAGTCTCTCCCCCTATGTTCCTTCCCTAGACATCTTTTATGACCCATGTTTTGTCCCATCCACTCTGCTTACTCCTCAGGTCAGTCTCTTACTCTCCATTCTTTCTTCCTTTGACTGCCTCAGACTCCTTCCCCTCATCCTTCACTGATCCCCTCCCTATCTTGTCCCTTCTATGCACTCTCCAAGTCAGTCTCTCGCCCTATGTTCCTTCCCTAGACCCCTCACCCTCATCCCTCACACATACCATCATCATCACACACTAGGTACGTTTCAGTGGTTTGGACTTTCATCCATGCTTGTTACTCCACATCTGAAGTTCTGTCTATCTATTGCCAGACGCCTCAATCCCGTTTGGGGTGGCCACAAACAAATCGCCTCCAAGCCGCCCTGTCCCCCGCCATTTCACTCCCCTGCTCCCAACTCACACCCCCCTCTCTCATATACCTCTCCACCCCATCTCTCCATCTCATTCTCGGCCTCCCCCTCCCTCTTTCCTCCTCCACCTCACTCACATACACTCTCTTTGTCAGTCTTTCACCCTCCATCTGAAGTTCACTGTTGAAAATATCCCACCTTTCTTGATGCTGACTGACTGATGAAATTACAGGAAACATGATGCTGTAACTCTTTAAATATATTCAGTCTTTTGTATCACTTTCAGTGCTGTAACTCATTAAATATATTCAGCCTTTTGTATCACTTTCAATGCTGTAACTCATTAAATATATTCAGCCTTTTGTATCACTTTCAATGCTGTAACTCTTTAAATATAATCATTCTTATGTATCCCTTTCACCCACACACCACCAGCTAAAATTGATCTATTACCTCATTCCACAAGAGTAATTTTCAGTCATGCGTGTTGGTCTGTGCGAGATGAATTAGGCTATTGTGAAGAAATTTTGTCACCGTTGTTGTTGTGGTTCATATCCAGAAATAAATCACTAAGGAAAAGGTGCTAGGGAGTGTCTTTTACCCATTGAGAATGTGACCTACTTAATCCTTGCCTACCTTCCCACAGATCAACGTGACAGTGGAGGAGGGCGAGGGTTGTGTGGTGAGGGGGGATCCGGGCCTTGTGGCAGCGGTGGTGAGTCTGGTAACACACTATGACCGCATCATTCTGTACATCTCCTGCATCACCCTCACCATCGCCTGCATTGTTATAGGTATGTGGCTTGGGAGGAAGTTTGGAGGTGTGTGTGGTTTGGGAGTGTGGTGTGGCAGTGTGTGTGCTTTGGGAGTCTGTGTGTGGTTTGGGAGTCAGTGTGGTGTGGAGGAGAATTTTGTGGCCTTTGTGTGTGTGTGTGTGTGTGTGTGTGTGTGTGTGTGTGTGTGTGTGCTTTATGTGAAAGTGCATTCTATACAGTGTTAATTGTTTTAGTAACATTCATAAATTTCTCTCATCTTTGCACTCCCACTCTCCTACCTTTCCCCTTCCCATCCCTCCCCTCCCCTCTACTCTCTTCTCATCTTGTTCTCCCTCCCTCCCCCTCTTCCCTTTCACCTCCCCTCCCCGCTCTTTCTTTGCATCCCTTTCCCTCTCCTTCCTCTTCCTCCCTCCCCCTCATCCTCCCTCCCCTTCCCCCTTCCTCCCTTTTTCCATTCCTCTTATCCCTCCCCTTCTTTTCCTCTTTCATCCTGCTACTCATTTCTTCTTTTTATGCTCTCCTTTTGCTTGTCCCACCTCCCTGCATCCCCTCTCCCTTTCCCCCCCTCCCCCCCATCACTCACCACTCCCTCCCCCACTCCTGTTCCCCCATCCCCCCATCACTCCCTACTCCCCCTCTCCCTTCCCCCTTCCCCTCGTCACTCACCACTCCCTCTTCCCCTATCACTCACCACTCCCTCTTCCCCCATCACTTACCACTCCCTCCCCCCATCACTTGCCACTCCCTCGTCCCCCATCACTCACCACTCCCTCTCCCTCCATCACTCACCACTCCCTCCCCCCCCAGGCTACCACGCACTGCTAGGGCCGGGCTACAGACAGACGCGGCAGACGGGAGTATTTGCCAGTTCACCTGCGCCACCACCACCTCTCACGCCATTCTCATCGGGTAAGTTGTCAGGTTCACTGAGAGGATATCGGGTTTTCAATACGTCAGGTTTTCATATCAAGGGGGAACCAAGGCAGTCCGTCACTGATGCCTGTCCAGATTGTAACATAGCACCCAATACTATTAAGCACATTATGGAAGACAGCATTGCACACAATCACCTATGCCAAAAACACAACATACACTCCTTGAGAGCTCTGTGGGAAAGCCCGGTCTCGGCCATGGCCTTCCTTAGGGACTCGGAGCTGTTCAGCCAGACTGTATAGGGAACAACAACTACTTGTACTACTACTACCAAGGTAGTACACCCACCCATACATGTTGCCAGGCTTTGACCCATTACCCCAGGAATGAGCTCTTAGAGTGTAACCCCAGGGATAAGGGACTGAATAGGGATGTTCCAGAGATTGGGCAGTGTGGAAAGCTGCCATTGACCCCTACCATGCTAGCGATGTAAATACACATCCCCATCTAAAACGCCAGCACCATTGATGTACATCCTGCAACATTGAAGTGTCCAGTGATCTGATGTATGCATCCTCAGCAGTTTTCATTCATCATAAATGCAGGCATATCCCAGTTTAACGCTGTAATCACCCATCATTAGGCAGGGTATCGCATCTAGGGGTATCGTATTTTGAGGTATTACTGTATATATCTGTTACGTTGAGCCACACCCACAAACACAGTCAGCTGGCGGGGGGTGAAGACCGTGTGATAGTCTATGTACTGTACCTTGAAGATTTCAGCGATCAAGTGGCACCAACCCAACTCTTTTCAACCAGCTTTCTGGCTTTGGTGAGTACTTTTCTTAGTGCCAGGGATCTTATATTGGTGGGGTTGGTGGAAGATTAGTGCCCCTCCCTGTAAAACAATTAACTCGAAGCCCTTGGCCACCCCGTTTGGGATACATGGCGTTTCGTTTTGCAATACCACGTTGAGTACACCGCTTCCCATCCGATCAGCGAAGTTAAGCAACGTTGGGTCTGGTTAGTACTTGGATGGGTGACCGCCTGGGAACACCAGATGCTGTTGGCATCCCTACGTGTCAAGTGGGGTTGATGGAGGATTAGTGCCCCTCCCTGTAAAACAATTAACTCTAAGCCCTTGACCACCCCATTTGGGATACATGGCATCTGGCAATGAATGAATGAATGAAAAACCAGGGGAAAAGAAGTCCAAAATCAGCTGGTGTAGAGAGGTAGTTCCCCCCCCCCCTGCACGGTACAGGTTAAGTGATCAAGGTCAATGCATGCAGGCGTGTTGGAGCCTTTATAAATGATATGGACACTTTGGTAAGGGTAATAGGCTTCAGAAACTTCCTGATAATATTCTTATATTAATAATATGGTAATAGTTTTGTCAGTTTCGTTTTGTTTCGTTTCGTTTCGTTTTTAAAGGCTCCAACATGCTTGCATGTGTCAGTAATACCTGTAATATGATTCTCTGCTTTACACCCGCAGTTGTTGGGGTATTGCAATTCATCGTTTTTAATGTTTTGATTTTTTTCTTTCCCAGTTTGTGGAATATTACTCTACTGTTCTTAAATACAACTCTTCTCCCTCCAGTCTCAGGAGTCTCAGGGTCACCCACCTCCCCCACCACACCGTCGCCTGGCAGGTCACCCTCCCCGCGGCGGCCGGTGCTGTGGAGCGTCACCAACGAGCCGGTGTACGGAGCGGCGCAGTACAGACAGGGGGCGTACCAGGGGTCACCCACATACACCCCAACCTAGTGATGCCTGCCAAAAACCCGAACTGGGAAGGGTGGCGCTGAAGATAGGGGAGTGAGGTGATAAAGGGACGGACATTTTAGGAGTGATGTGGAAATTGGGACATGCTGAGTGATGGGAAATTGGACATATTAGGAGTGATGTGGAAATCAGGACATGTTGAGCTGGGAATGGTGTCAATGAAGGTAGGGGAGCAAGGTGATGAAGGAATGGACATTGTAGGAGTGATGTTGAAATTAGGACATGCTGATTGGTGGAAAAATGGACATATTAGGAGTGATGTTGGTGAAATTAGGACATGTTGAGTGGTGGAAAAGTGGACATATTAGGAGTGATGTTGGTGAAAGGAGGACATGAGATATTATGAATGGACATGTTAAGGGTGACACTACTGAAATTAGGACATCTAAGTGACAGACAAACAAACATACTATAAGTGCCATTGTTAAAGTTGGGATGGTTGAATGTCTGGGAAAAAAAAAAAAAAAAAAAAAAGATAGTAAGAGTGGTGTTGCTGAAATTAAGAGAAAATAAATGATAAAAAAGGATGCATAATTTAAAAACTGATTTGGTAATGGTATTGTTAAAGATTCAGACAGTGAAGTGATGGAGAAATGGACATACCTGGAGGGACACCATTAAAATTAGGACACTGGAGGGCTGGAAAAGTGGACATATTAGGAGTGAGATCATTGACACTGACATCTGAGAGTTAAATAATGAAATGTGTGTATATTTTTAAAGTAGCTGAATTGGTAATGGTGTCACTGAACATCGGAGAGTAATACGATGAAAAGATTGATGTGCTGTATAAAGTGACATCGCTTAAGTCAGAAAAGATTGATGTGCTGGTTGTCATGGTTCGTATTCTCTTCAAGGAGGCTCCCTAAAACCTCTTCCTGAGTGATTTATTTTTATCGTACAGCTGTGAGCAAACGTGGGAGAGTAATATGATGACACGATTGATGTGCTGTATAAAGAGTGACATCGCTTGAGTCAGGACATTGATGTGGTGGAGTAATGGATGTCTGAAGGTGGGGTTAATGAGATCATGGTTTGTATTCTCTTCAAGGAGGCTCCCTTAAACCTCTTCCTGTGTGATTTATTTTTATCATACAGCTGTGAGCAAAACTTAACCGACAGTCACCCTCCACCATTACGTCCTTTCTTCTGTGTATCTCATTCCTCTGTAAATGATTGAATGTCCTGCTTTTTCATGGTCTTTTTTTATTTATTTATTTTTCCTGTCATAAAAGCAGCTCATGTAACACCTTCCACTCAGAGCCTGCAGAGAAGTGTCAGTGAACTTTTGCACCTTCTGTCTATCTATCTATAGCCTGACACCCTAATCCCACAAAGGGTGGCCACAGACAAAACACCTCCAAGTTGCTCTGCCACCCATCATTTGACTGCCCTCCCCCCAACTCACTCCCCCCTCCCTCATTTACCTTTCCACTCCATCCCTCCATCTCATCCTTGGACTCCTCATTCTGTGTTATTTAATTCATTCTAATATCGTCATACTCTGCAGAAGTAACGTACAAAAGGATATTAACCAGTCCTGCCTGTAGCTAAATAAACTGGTTAGGAAGAGGTGTTAAGGGAGCCTCCTGATCCAGTAAGAGTACCAGCCCTAATCCTCACAGCTTTTTGACAGTGACGTTGAAATAAGAGGCTTGGGTACACCTCCCCCCCCACAGCACACACACACAAACACACACAAGTATTAAGAATTCGTCCAAAAGTGCCTGTTTCTCAGTGCTGTCTCGGGATTGCCTGTGCTGCGCACTGGTGAGTTAGAGTGGCGGTAGACTGGGTTGCATGGTAGTAATGCGGATGATGATAATAAAGTGGATGATGGTAGTAAAGTGGATGATGGTAATAAAGTGGATGGTAGTAGTAAAGTGGATAATGGTATTAAAGTGGATGATGGTAATAAAGTGGATGTTAGTAAAGTGGATGATGGTAGTAAAGTGGATGATGGTAATAAAGTGGATGGTGGTAGTAAAGTGGATGGTGGTAGTAAAGTGGATGGTGGTAGTAAAGTGGATGATGTTAGTAAAGTGGATGATGGTAGTAAAGTGGATGATGTTAGTAAAGTGGATGATGGTAGTAAAGTGGATGATGGTAGTAAAGTGGATGATGGTAGTAAAGTGGATAATGGTAGTAAAGTGGATGATGGTAGTAAAGTAGATAATGGTAGTAAAGTGGATGGTGGTAGTAAAGTGGATGGTGGTAGTGCTGGTAGGTAGAATAATTATCGTATTTAAATGAAAGTTTTCGTATTCAGCCCTCACACTTTGAATTTCAGGTTATTTAATATTTTTTGCACATGCACACTGGTCCCTTCAGAATAGGCTTGGCTCCCCTCGTTATTGAAGACCTGGTGACGCTACTGTTTTATTGTGTGGTCTGTCTATCTATCTATCTATTGCCAGACGCCTTAATCCCGTAAGGGGTGGCCACAAACTAATCACCTCCATGTCGCCTTGTCCCCCGCCATTTCACTGCCCTGCTCCCAGCTCACACCCCCGTCTCTCATATGCCTCTCCACTCCATCCCTCCATCTCATCCTTAGCCTCCCCCTCCCTCTCTCCCTTTCCACCTCACTCAAATACACTCTCCTCATCAGTCTCTCATTCTCCATCCATTATTGTCTGGTGTGGCAGCCAAATCTCACAACACTTCTCTCAAGACCGATTATAGTACTTAAACAAACTTCAGGATGTGGAGTGCTGTGAGGTGATGTTGAGTTGTGTGGATATAGTGGAAAGTTTTACCTCTTTATTCTGAAGGTCTCCCCGAAGCTGAATAACATGGTGTAATTAGGAGTTTATATGGAAATCTCCTGTGACTGGCTGAGTGTAAAGGCTTGTGTGATTGATGGTGATTGACGAATAGCATTGTGTAATTGAAGTTTATATACAAATCTCCTGTGACTGGTGGAATGTAAAGGCTTGTGTGACTGATGGTGATTGATGAATATTTATACTGTATGTTTTTATCTGCAGTGTGTGGATTTGTGTGAGGTACAGTATTCAAATAGTTTTTTTTTTTTTTGAAGGATCTGAATGTCCAAGGTTCACTGCCATGATGCCTGGTTTTATATGTGGTTTATTTACTCATGTGTAATAATGGTTCTCCTACCTGTCTTAGTGTCAGGCTTATCCTACTATCTATCTGTCTATCTATCTATCTATAGCCCGACACCTTAATCCTGCAAACGGTGGCTGCAGACAAAACGCCTCCAAGTCGCTCTGTCACCCACAATTTGACTGCCCTCCCCTCAGCTCACTCCCCCCTCCCTCATATACCACTCAACTCCATCCCCCCACCTCATCCTCGGTCTCCCCTTCCTCTCCCTTCCTACTGCTTAGCATTAAAGACAGAGAGATGGTAATTTTAGGCCAAGTCAAAGTGAACAGGGGGTAGTGAGTAAAATCATCTGTTGGTAGGATATAATGTAAAAGGCATGCTTGTACTGATGATGATGATGATGATGATGATGAAAGTGATGATGATGATGATGATGACTACTGAATGGACTGAGTGATTCAAATATTCAGGATTAAATGTCAGGGAGGACGTATTCAAAATTTGTCCAATTTTGAATGGATAAAAATAATTTGCACATAGAATTGTACATATGTATTTTTCTGCAGTGTGGTGTGGAGATAGAGAGATGTCAGTAGTGTATTAAAGATGAAAAGTCAGGAAGGCATTAATGTTCATCTTATTTTTTACCATGGATGTGTGAAAATAATTTGGCTATAAAAGTGTATGTAATATTTTTTTTCTGTGTTTTTTGTAGAAAGATACATGTGTTATTTATGAGAGGGGGAAAATTTATAGGGGAAGAAATAGGCAGGATTGTGATGATTTGTTGTCATTTTTGGTACTGCCAGTTGATGCTGTGAATTCTTGTACGGTATTTGAGTTTATGTTCTTGTTTAAGGTATGGGTGGTTAATATCCTTGTGCATATTCATCATCATCATCATCATCATCATTGTCATCATCACCATCATCATCCAGACCTCCTTTCTCACTCTAGGGCAGGGTGGATATGTTTATGTGAAGCTACAGAATGTATTAAATGTTTTTGGCATATCAGATTCAGCCAGGATTCCAGGGGCTTGAATGATGAATGAATGGAAGCATGGGCCATTGGATTGGACAGACTTGTGTATGTTAATTTGGTTAATGTCCGTTTGTTTGTTAATTATCCACAGTCGCTGCACATCTGTTCCCATTTATTTCTGTGTTGCCAGCCATAAGTGGGAGAAAAAAGTCAAAAGGGTAGAGTGATGATGATGATGATGATGGTAATATATTGTTTGTTAATTATGCACAGTCGCTGCACATCTTCCTTACCCATTTATTTCTGTTATTGTCAGCCATAAGTGGGGAAAAAAGTCAAAATGTCAGAGTGATGATGATGATGGTACTATATTGTCATGTGCTATCTTTGCATCTACCGTACATCCATATTAACCCACTGAGCTCAGGAGGTATGTGGGATTGACAGTTGCTATTCACCTTATATCAGAGTCACCCTTCACAGGATATCAGGCAAGAGATACCTAACTAGAAGGAAGAGAGAAAGCAAAGTAGAGAGGATTGAATGATGGGGTAAATCACTGACTGTATGTGCCAGTAAGATAAGTGTAATTCCTTGACAAGTGTGTGACAAGGAAGTAAAATTTATTAGTATTAGGCACAGCTCATTCTCTCTCTCATTTTTGTCATAAGTCAGGTAAACAATGGCAGCTCGGCACACTGCCAGAGATCAAGCAGCATGGAGAGCCGCCATTAGGTGATCAAGGCCGATGCGTGGAGCCTTTATAAGCGACATGAAATGATGCAATTAAGCCCACTTTGAAAGTTATATGACTGCCATGCATTTTTGTACCTAATTTTAAGCCATAGTGAACACAAGACACTGTTGTAAGTTGATAGTGAGTGAAGGTGGTGATTGAGTGATATGTGGTATGCCTGGGAAGTCTATCCTTTGTGTATTTATTTCAGGTGCCTGTTTTTATATTGTACTAGCGGAATTTATTAACATATCTTTGACTCACAAGGAAACTAGTGGTGTACTGATGTAATGGTGTTTAGAAATCGGATGAACCAAACACTCCTGCTGATTGTGTTGCTGTGTTTTGTTTGTTTACATTTTCACCAGGTCTTTATTGTGTCACCCAGTTTGATGTTTATTTATCTTTATTTTCATTTATTTATGTAGTTATTAAGTACTTATTTCATTTTTATTTATGTAGTTATTTAGTTATTTTATTTTATTTTTATTTATGTATTTAGTACTTTTATTTTATTGTTATTTATTTATTTATTTATTTATTACTGCTAACCCCTTCAATGTGATGTTTATTTGATCGTATTCTTGTAATCTTCAGGAGATATTTAGCATTGGAGAGACTTTTCATATTTGAGGGGTTCTTTACAGCCTTCCCTAACCCCCCATCACTTCCAAGCTCCTCTCCTTAGCTGAATCGATTTGCCTGGAAATACAGTAGCATGAAAATAAAAACACTTATAATACCTCATGGGTCTGAAGGGGCTGTCTGCCATAATTTCAGAACATATATCTTTTAGGCTGCTTTCACACGAGGCCACAGGTGACCTCAGTTAGTTGCCTCCCATGGTTTTCAATGAAGCCTTTCATACGAGGCCGGCAACCAGCTCCCAGCGGTGGCTTGCCTTCGCAACTAGTGTCCGTTACCAGCGATTGCTGCCACTCGCTGTAAAGCATTTTTTCAAATCAGAGCTTTCATACGGCTACACTAGTTGCGGGCCCCTTCACACTGGGCCACCAATGGCAGCCACTGGTGGCCTTGTGTGAAAGCGGCCTTAAAGTTCCATTACAAAGCTGATCTGGTGGTTATCTCAAATTACACGATGAATTGTTCGGAAAAATTTGGAATATTTTGAAACATGTCACAGACTTATAATGGAGAATGTCTGTGCTGTTTCTTTCTCTCTCTCTCTCTGTCTCTCTCTCTCACATTATCAGGTAGTTTCGTCATTTTATTTTAGTGTTGCTCTTACTTTTAATTAACATTCATTCTCATTTCCTTTGTGTTTTAGTGTTTTTTCACATTGTAAATATTTGTGAACCTAAATTCTCTCAGTGGTTTATGGTGCATTTCATTTTGTTTATAATTTTTTCCGTTTGTGAATATTTTTGAATCAGATTTAAATATTTTTGATTCAAATTCAGTTTGTGTTTTTAAAGTTATATTTCATTTTGTTTAGATTTTTTTTCCACTATTTCCCCCCCACTTTGTAAATATCTTTCAACCTAAATTCAATCCATGTTTTAATTGACTGTTTTTTCCCCATTTTGCAATCCCCAGAACCTAAATTAAATCCATAGTTTATTTTACAATGATTTTTTTTCCCCATTTTGCAATCCCCAGAATCTAATTTCATCCATAGTTTATTTATTTTTTTTATATATATATATTTTTTTTCCAGTCCCCAGAACATAATTTCAATCCATTTTTTATATGACTGATTTTTTTCCCCATTTTCCAATCCCCAGAACCTAATTACAATTGATGTTTTATTTTGCAGTGATTTCCTTGTATTTTCAGTCCCCAGATCTCTCCCCTTCGCTTCTGTGTTTTCGTAATGCAAGATGTGTAGCTAGTCGACAGTACTAACCAAAGTAATGTTATATGTGGTGCTCCGAGCCAGAGGGACGACTGTGCATTGTGCTTATTTTCGGTAATTATTTGTTAAACTTTGAAATGGCTAATTATACAGTGGTAAAATTATACTTATATTAATTTTATTGTTTAGCTTGAAAGTGCTAGCCAAGACAGTTAAAATGGTGGTAAACATCTATCTATCTGTCTATTGTCAGACGCCTCAATCCCGTTCGGGGTGGCCACAAACTAATCGCCTCCACGTCGCCCTGTTCCCCGCCATTTCACTGCCCTGCTCCCAACTCACACCCCTCTCTCTCATATATCTCTCCACCCCATCCCTTCATATCATCCTCGGCCTCCCCCTCCGTCTTCCCCCCTGACAGGACATGTTTAAAGTATATTACAGTTTGGTAATTAGATGTCAAAGCAAATAAGCAAAATGCACGGTTGTCCCTCTGGCTCGGAGCGCCTCATATTTCTCTGCATTTTGTAATTTACGTTGACTTGCAGGTTTAATGGCGTGTGCTTAAACTGACATAATTTTTTGCAGTTTGTAATTTATGTTGCCACTGCCTTAAGGTATACCTTAGCTGTGTGTGCTGTGTAGTTGATTGTTTTGCTGTTTAAGGGTGTAATGTGCAAGGAAGGATGGATACGCTGCCTTTGGTGTGTGATTGATTATTTTGCTGTTTAGATTAAGGGTGTAGTGTGCAAGGAAGGCTGGATAAATGGCCCTGTGTAGTTGATTATTTTGCTGTTTAAGGGTGTAATGTGCTGGAAGGCTGGATACACTGCCTGTGCTGTGTAGTAGTTCATTTTGCTGTATAAATTAAGGGTGTAGTGTACAAGGAGGGATAGATACACTGCCAGTACTGTGTGGTAGCTACTTTCCTGTGTAAATTAAGGGTGTAGTATGCAAGGAAGCTGAATAAACTGCCCATGCTGTGTTGTCATTTATTTTGCTGTTTAAATTAAGTGTGTAGTGTGCAAGGAGGCTAGATAAACTGCCTGTGCTGTATAGTAGTTCATTTTGCTGTTTAAGAGTGTAGTATGCAAGGAAGCTGGATAAACTGCCCATGCCGTGTTGTCACTTATTTTGCTGTTTAAATTAAAGTGTATTATGCAAGGAAGGCTGGATACACTGCATGTGGCCTAATTTATTTACTTATGTATTTATTCCACCTCTTATTTATGTATTTATTTTATTTATTTATTTATTCCACCTCGTATATATGTATTATTTATTTATTTATTTATTACTTACATATGTTTTTAGTTTATTTATTTATTTATTTATTTTGTTCTGAACCCTTCCTCACCTCAGCTTAAATGGGAGACAGGCCAGGATGTTTTTTTTATTATTATTATTATTTTTTTATGCTTTTGAGTTTATTCTGATGGCTGTATTGCTGTAATCTTTGGGTTTGTTAATTAAAAGAGTACCAGGGATGTAACAACCATCCAATATCTTCAGATTTGGGAAGTTTTTTTTTTTATCATCAAAATACCTACAATACAGTATCATTTAGCAGCTAAAATATCATCTTTGTTGTAACTAAGGTAATTCATCATCATCATCATCATTGTCATCGTCATCATCATCATTGTCATCGTCATCATCATCATCATCATCATATCATCATCATCATTATTGTCATCATTATCATCATCATTAATCATCATCCCCATCCTCCTCCTCCTCATTGTCACCATTATCATCATCATCATCATCCAGACCTTGTTTCTCATGTTAAGGATGAGGTGAGGAGAAAGATAACTAGATATGTAAAAGCCTTCAGTGTTCAGGCTTATCAGTATGTAAACAGTGATTTTCCTGTCATCATCTCAGTACAGTAATGCTGAGGGTTGAAGCTGGCCCAAGTCTATCTGTCAATCTATCTATAGCCCGACACCCTAATCCCGCAGGGGGTGGCCGCAGACAAAACGCCTCCAAGTTGCTCTGTCACCCACCATTTGACTCCCCTCCCCCCCAACTCACTCCCCCCTCCCTCATGTGTCCCAGTCATGTGTTAAATTTGTGTATGAATGTCTTTATTTTAGACATTTTGAGTAATATCTGTTTCTTGGTAGCATATCACTTGTTTGAAACTGTCCCATCATATTTATTTTTTATTTTTATTTTTTCTTTAATAAGTAATATCTGTTTCTTGGTGACATATCACATGTTTGAAGGTTTGACAAGTCATATATATATATATATATATATATATATATTTTAGAGAGATTTTGTGTAATGTCTGTTTCTTGTTATGATTTACCTACGTGACTGAAACTGATTTACAAACATTAGCTTCTTAAACCCAATGATGTTTTCTGTAAAGGCAGGTCCCCTTATCCAAGAGGGATGTGTTGATGGAAGACTGCTCAGAGAGTGGAAACATGTATAACGGAGTGAAAAAGCTTGTATAACGGAGTACCCTCAATAAAAAGAAAGTGTTGGCACCCTGGGGTCGGATAAGATGTGAAATGCTTTGTCTCTGGTTCAGCCAGTAGTGTTGGCATGTCTGTTTAATTCACAAAAATGGTTGAGTGGCCGTGTAGTACAATGTTACTGTGACGAATCTAGGTGTATATCTGTAAAATACAAGATAACAACACATATGAAGGATACAGAGTGACATAACTGTGTCATATCCCGTAAATCACAGTTCGTGCATCACAATGTCTCACACTGAAAGGGTGCCGGTATTTTTTTTATCGAGGGTACATAGCTCATGGGAAAAATAGGGTTGGGTTAATTAGCCTTGCTTTCATCAACAAATTTGGATTAGTATCGGCCATTCTTGCATCACTAGTTTCTCGTATAACAGACGTTGATGTTACGGGACCTGCCGGTATTTTATCATTGCCATTACCAGATGATTCATTCAGCCAAGATGAGCCCCCTTCCCCCTTTTTTTTTTTTTTTTAAGACAATGAATGGAGGAAGGAAAAACAAAGGAAATTAAAAAAAAAAAAAAAAAAAGTCAAACTGAATATTACATACTGTACAACCTTCCTTGTAAAGCTTGTACTGTATGTGTTGTTATTAAGCTGGTTAAAATCATCTGGTAATAATAAAAGAAAAATAATGACCTCATGCTAAATGTTGAAATTATACAGTGCTGGATGGTAGATGAATGATAGATCTACCTAACTACTGTACAGTCAATGTGGCAGAGTTTTCCAGTCTCGGGTTTTCAAGGTTGTAGGGTGAATGTGTGTGTGTTTTGAATGTGAGGCTTTACGAGCATAAAATATTTTCTACATATAAATGACCTTTTGTAATAAGAAACATTTTTTTAATTCCAGTTTTTATTTTTACCTTTGAGATGGATTTGTATGTACAGGAAATGCATTATAAAAGTCAGCTTGTGAATTTATATAAATTTATGCAAATCTTTGTTACATTAGACACAGATAGACAGAAAACAGTGCACCACCAAAAGACATACAGATAGTTACTTTATATATATACACAGTACAAATTTCTTGACTATAAACTTAGCACCATAGTTTGTGTGGCAGTGTATAAATTCCTAAAAACTTGTTGATGCAGTGTTTACCATTTGACTGTTAGCACTACATGAAAAACTGTTAGCTTTTATTAAACTGTTAAATGTCTTGTTGTATCACCTGTATTTTTTTATATATTCACTTTCAAATGAAGTCAAAATCAAGTTAGTTTATTCTGTTATATACACACAAGATATACAGCTTATTCTCCAGTTAGGTAACCCTGTTTGAAAACTGTTAGCTTGGGTTAGTAAGGATAGTACAAAGTTATACACACAGCCTGATATAAAATGTTACTTGTACTCATTTAACCCTTTCACTGGCACCAGGATTGTAAATAAGTAATGTGGTCTAAACTGTATATAATGCGCCTCTTTCAACTCATGCCAGACAGTTGATC
The DNA here is from genome assembly GCF_032717465.1 of Coenobita brevimanus. Lineage (NCBI taxonomy): Eukaryota > Metazoa > Arthropoda > Malacostraca > Decapoda > Coenobitidae > Coenobita > Coenobita brevimanus. The sequence continues at coordinate 35,795,670 of NC_136957.1, read as the reverse complement.
AAGTGTTATGGGGATGGCTTAGTCAACAGTTTTACCAATGTCTATCCTGCATCATTTATTTATTTCCTATTCCCACTATCACACCCACACCAGCAGACTGAGGTGCACCTGCAACACGTTGGGTAGTGCCAGATATCCTGTGTGTTGCTAGAAGTTCGTACCAGTCCCAGGGTTAATTCAGTGTTGTTAGCCTGCATTGTAATGCAGGTGGGCTCATGACCTACCATCTTACTGCTACAAACATAATTTATTTTCCTACATTTTCATGACAGTATATTTTTGCTTGACACATAAATCAGTTTCATAATAATTTCAGCTTTTGTACAGTACCCAGTTATGAATGGGAGTACTGTACAATGGGTAATATAGGTTCCTGCACTGATATAACACAACACCAGCTACAAGGGAGTCTTCAGCACAGGCTTTACCCACCAACTGAAACGGATAACTTAAGGTACAGATTGACCCCTTTGTTTGGTAGTGTGTTTTATTGAATTATTTTAGCTGCCTACAGATGACTTTATTTAGCTTTGTGTAAACCTTTAGTGAATGAAAGCCTTAAAATATCTGACTTACCCAGTGTGGTCTCCAAAGCTGAATAAAATCATGTGGAGATAGGAAGAATAAAATGAAAAAACCTTATAACTAGACTGAAGGATCTGAGGGTATTGCTAGCGGTAATATTATTTTTAGTACAAAGCTGTGGGTTGTTATGGTATGTACAAATGCAGACAGTGATTATTATTCACATTTTAGTCACACAATTACAAAAAAAAAGAAAAAGAAAAACTTAATAACTGTTTTGAAGGGCCTGAGGGTACTGTTAGAGGGAATATTAATTACAATACAAAGGTGTGGGTTATGATATGTACAAATGCAGACAGTGATTACAGTTCACATTTTAGTCACACAATTACAAACCCTTGCCCAATATTCTGAGAAGTCTACTGGGTTCCAAAGACTGCAATACCGTTCACTGTCTCACTGGTTTATTGCTTTTCGACCTTTAGGCTAAGATCGAAGTGTAGTGTGTTTCGTGGGTGTAATTATGGCAATCAATATCTACATATACTGAGGTCCGACTATACTTCAAAAAATGTATGTATAAAATGACAGCATACGGATACATTGCATATTTATTGAATGTGGGACCAAGTTAATATATACCCAATCCACTGCCTTCACCACCATATACCAAACATCAACACTGCCAAAAGTATTCACAGTGCACGAGTACAGTAATACGAACTTTTAAAAACCACAGACCCAAGGCATTTTAGCATTTACACCTCAAAGTGATAGTACAGTAAAAGGTTGATGTTTTACCGTGTACTGTGTCTTTAACCCTCGCACTGCCCAGCCACAGTCCACCACCCCTGTCTTCACCACCCACATACTCACAGCCAATAACAAAACAACACATAACCTAAAAACCAGAGCCAATAACAAGAAAGACCATAACAATAACAAATAACAGGTAAATGTAAACACAATAATTCATCTACAACACTTCTCACCCTCATCCCCCCCCCCCCTTTATTTTCTCTCTCTCTGGTACTATAGTACAGATTTGTTAAGCTTAAGTAATACCTAAATTTTGGCACAAAGTAATTAAAGCCCTAATTTTAGCATGTCAACTTTTTTTTTTTTCTCTCTCTCTCTCCAACCAGATGATTTTATTGTTTGGGAAAGTGTTTTCACAGTGAAGGAGTTTGCTATATCAGTCTACCTAAAACTAATCCAAGCAACTTCCCCCCCCTCATATTTTTTTTTTTTTTTCTACATTAATATATACTTCATACCATCTACTATACCTGGTCTACTCCCACCTGTCAAAAAACTGTGACCTAACATACAAATGGATATTAACTTGCCATATCCAGAAATAAATAGCTACAGAAGGGGTGTTAAGGAGCCTCCATACCCAGTGATAATATGGACCTAAGTGAAACTGTCTGAAGGTAACACACGATAAGTTCTTGTTATGTGTTGGTGGTGTTTTTACAAATACCATATTTTGTCATACATATGGTGTTGTAAACTGATGGAACTAGTAACTTGGCTTAAAAATAATAAATAACCACCACCATCACCTCCACCACCAGTAATAACCACCTCCATCACCTCCACCACCAGTCATTGTAGTCGTCGTCGTCGTCATCCTCCTCCTCATCATCATCATCATCATCATCATCATCATCTTCATCATCTAGTCATTTTCTTAGAAGCGCCAGTTGTAATGAAATTCACCAGTGCTCATAACACACTGGCACCATTACAATTACATGAATTTTGATGCTAATTATATACAGTATCATTTGCAGAAGTAGGAAGACATCTTTAACTTACTGGGGAACCAATGGGAAGAAAAGGGCATAAAAAGGTACGCAATATATTATAAAAGACAACAGTGAAATGGTAAAGACTCTCACATTGCACCCTACTCCCCCCCATACATCCTTCCCCTCTATTTCTTGGTGTAGTAGTTGCACTTTACGAACGGCATCTTTGTGACAGTGGTGGGGATGGCTTTCTTGCGTACCTCCACCTGCAACTGTGTGCCCGCGGTGGCCAGAGGGGCTGGTACGTACGCCATTGCCACATTTACACCCAGTGATGGGGATGGACACCCACTGGTCACCTGGTTGAGACAAAAGGTGAATTATCATCATCATAACCAACATCTAAAAATAATCATCCATCACCACTATAACTTAAACATTAAGTCCTTGTTATAAGATGGCTTTTCTTTTGTACTGTATGGCTATCAAGTCCAAAGTACTGTAATTTACTCTCCATGTAAATAATCTGAGTTCACCCAGGTTACAGCGCTCCATCACCAACATCATCATCACCAACAATTTGAGTCTGCCCTCTACAGGACAAGGCCTCTCTCATCCCTTTCCACTCTGACCTACTTGCTGTTAGCCTGTTCCATCCAATTCCAATGTATTTCCAAATCTCATCAAATGACTTTCTTTACTGTGTGTGCCTTTCTCTCACTCCATCTCTGGATTGCCACATCATTATCGTGGTTGTCAACTGTTTTACCTTTTATGGAGGGTATCAAAATAGCTGTGATATTTGGAACCCATCCCTGTCTGACTTTTTCATATATTGATCTTATTTCCTTTGAGCCTAAACATCCATTTTAATATACTGATCTTATTTCCTTATAGCCTAAACTTCCTTATCTCCCCCAAAATGTTGCCACTTGTATTCTTTCCAGCGTGGGAGTGACACAGCAGCCCACTGGAAGTCACACCCACTTGCTGCCTCTTGGGCTTGTCCTTCACCACCTCCTACCCTTCCCCTCGTCATCCTGTCCCTCTTCGTCCTTTTTCCTCCCTCTCTTACTCTCTCTGTCTGTCCTAATTCCACCTTGTCATTATCACCCTTTTTCATCTTCCTCCTGTCCTTTCTCCTTCCTCCCTCCTCTTCCTCCATCTCCTATCCTTTCCCCTTCCTTCCTCCTCCAACTATCCTTTCCCCTTCCTCCCTCCTCTTCCTCCTTCTTCTATCCTTTACTCCCTTTCTCCTCTTCCTCCTCCAACTACCCTTTCCCTTTTCTCACTCCTCTTCCTCCTCCAACTACTCTTTCCCCTTCCTCCTCCAACTACCCTTTCCCCTCCCTCCCTCCTCTTCTTCCTCCTCCTACGCTTTCTCCTTCCTCCCTTCTCCTCCTCTGCTTATCTCCTTCAAGCCTAATTCCCCTCACCTCCCCCACAGTGTTGCCATCCATGTCCTTCACAGCACAGTGGGAGCGAGGGGGCGGCCCGCTGGAGGTCAGACCCACGCGCCGCCTCTTGGGCTTCTCTTTCAGCTGCCGTAGAATCACCTGTGTGGGGAGGCAGAGGCAGGTTAGCTCTTTGAGGCTGGGCACATTTTTTTTTTTTCATCTAACCATTTCATTCAGCTTAGGAGACTTACTGAACTAGTGTGGTTGAATTCAGCTTATGGGCACATGTTTCTTTCATTTTATTCTTTCCATCTAACCATTGTCATTTAACTTAGGAGAGACTTCCTGAGCTTGTGTGGTTGGATTCAGCTTATAAAACCCCTTCAATATTACATCTTTCTTAAACTGAACATAATTACCTGGTAGCAGCAAAAATAAACAAATAAAAAAAAAAAAAGCCATCAACCAGACTTATGGTGTTAATCCCAAGAATGCCGTGACGTAGTGTTTAATTCCTGCTACTTCCAGATTATTTTACTCAGCTGTGAAGAGACTTTTGGAAATGGAAGCAGGTTAGATATGGCCTTAGTTAATTATTTCAGTACTACAGCTGAAAAAGAATAACTGAATAAAATGAAAAATGTAAATCACCATACTGAAGGGGTAAGTATGAGACAACCCACAACATAGGCACATGAACCAAGTAATGACAATTATCACATGACATTTAAAGCATATGTAGTAAATACTAATATCAGATAGAGCCAGGATTCCAGGGGCTTGAATGGTGAGTGAATGGAAGTGTGGCCCAATGGACTGGGTAAATTTGGGCTGTCTGGACATTGCTACTCCTCACCCTGCCCTAAGGTGGGAAAGGAGGTCCAGATGATGGATGATGAGTAAATACTAACCCTGGAATAATAAATAAATAAATATGTAAATGCCTCACCTCAGCTCCCAGGAAGTCTGCAGTCTGTCTCCGTCTCTTGCCGATGGTCCATGCCAAGCCGGCCTCGATGGGGGTGGTGGTGTCGTCGATGTCGTTGCCATACAAACATAGCCCCGCCTCCAGCCTCAGGGAGTCACGTGCACCCAGGCCGGCCAGTTCTACACCTGCAGCAACCAGAGTCTCACACACCTCCACGATCTGAAGGCAAGAAGGGTAAGGTCATCATCATCATCATCAGTCATCTTCATTATCATTATCGACCTCTTTTCCCACTGAAGGATGGGGTGAGATGGATCCAGAGAGCAAACTAACAATAAATTAACACTACAATATGCTAGTCAGATGTAAGCCTAAGTGGAAAGAAGCTGTAGCATTGCATTTTTCTGCTACTAAGCTACATAAAAGAAGCTGAAAAAAGATGAAAACATGGGCCAAGATGAAAAAACAACAAGTCATTGTACAAAGCTACAGCATTCAGTTTTTTGACAAGGATATTTTCTCTTAGCCTTTTCAGGTGTTCATAAAATCCAGGTGTTTAATAAGATCCAGGTGTTAATAAAATCCAGGTGTTGAATAAAATCCAGGTGTTAAATAAGATCCAGGTGTTAAATAAGATCCAGGTGTTAATAAAATCCAGATGTTAATAAAATCCAGGTGTTTAATAAAATCCAGGTGTTTATAAAATCCAGGTGTTAAATCAGATTCAGGTATTAAGTAAAATCCAGGTATTAAGATCCAGGTGTTAAAATAAAATCCAGGTGTTAAAAAAATCCAGATGTTTAATAAAATCCAGGTGTTAAGTCCCTAATCACCACCCTGCCCCTCTTTTCTGCCTGCCATCCCATACCTTATTATTAGGGATGGATATTTCAACGCCGTCCTCGCCAGTGTATCCACATCGCGTCACTCTGCACGGCACACCCGCCACGCTGGCCTCACACGTGTGCATGAAGTACAGCGCACCCAGACCACCGGGCACAAGCGGCTGAAAAACAAGAATATAGTGTCAATACGTGCCAAGAACAATACACTATGCTATGTACCTGTCTAAAGTTACAATACACTATCCTTCTATCTATCTAAAGTTGTATTACACTATATATACTTCATCTATCTGTCTGTAACGCTGCAATATACTGTACTTTACTTTATCTGAATCTAATCCTGCAATACACCATAATTCTATCAATCGGTATCTAAAGCTGTAATACAATGCGCCTCTATCTGTAAAGCTGCAATACACTATGCTTCTATCTACCCATCTATTGCTGGATGCTGTAACCCCAGAAGATGTAGCCAAAAACAAATTGCCTCTGTGTCACCCTGCCCTCTGTCATGACTGCCCTTCCTCTAACTCACACCACCCTCATTCATACACCTATCTGCTACACCTCGTCCTCTGTCTCCCCTTCCCTCTCTTTCCCTCCATCTTATTTACATACTCATCATTTTTCTCATTCTCCCTACCAACTCACCTCCAATATTTTTGCCGCCGTGGGTCCCTGGACAGCAATGAGGCCGTGGTCGTCGATGATTTCCAGCTCGACGTCCCCTCCAGCGGCCTTAAAGGACGCCAGGTGGGCACGGATATGGACCAGGTCCTTCTCTCGGCACCCGGCGTTGCTCACCACATACAGACAGTTATCGAGCTTGCTACAGATGAGGTCGTCGATGATCCCACCTTTCTCATTGGTCAGGACGGAGAGGGTACCTGTATTGACCTCCAAGCCCTCTATGTCACCTACTATTAACTTTTCTATGAACTTAGTGCGATCTTTTCCGTGGATTTTTGACTGCAGCATGTGGGATACGTCGAAAAGGCCGCATCCACTCCTGACCTGCTTGTGTGACGTGGCTATCCCCACCTTGCCATACTGCACTGGCATGGAGTAACCCGCAAACTCGACCATTTTACCTTCGTGGGCAACATGGAAGTCGTGAAGGACAGTTTGGTGAAGCCTTGCCACACTTGTCTTGCTCGTCGCCTGCCTCGCCCCACACCTGTCACGCACCACCACCCTCGTCAGCGCCTGCCTCAGCATCTTGGCACCCCTTCTGACAGCTGTTTGTACTCCTCAGGTAATGGCAGTGGTGTGATATCAGTACAATTATGCAATGTTATGTCCCTCGACCTTGTTACTATGATGGGGTACGAACTCGCCGAAGTTCTTGGCTTGGGGACGGTTTGTTGTGGATGCCCTGTTTACAATATTTTAAGCTTCAAATTCCAGTCAATAGTACCAGTCATTGCTTCTAATAATACAGTAGTCATAATCAAAGGTTCTTTCACTCATCACGGAAAATTTGGAGAATATGCTTAGGAATGAGATGCGCTATATTCCTCGATCCGTAGCAAGTCTATTTTCACCAAAACAAGTTTGTTTACTTGCTCGCCGTTGGACTTAGACGACTTTTAATATTAAAGTTCTGAATTTATCTTAAATACTTTTCCTGAATTATTAGGTGCTGTATCATTCACTTGACTCTGCAGCAATGAATTTCTCGCAAAGCTAAAAATGGCAACTGATCTTAACACTCAATACCGCATAATCTGTACATACTATGATTGGCAAATGTTTAATTGTTGTAAAGGTATATAGAGTACTTATACAGTAAAAGGAGATGGAGGTTCTTGCCACAAACCTCAGTATACGGTTCTTTCTTGTCGGTTTACGAAGCTAATAAGCATTCCTTCCTTATCAGTTTACTTGCGTCTGGTGCTCATTTTCTTGTGGATTATGTAATGCAAATTATAACCATATGAAAAAGACATACGTTGTATAGGCTACAACAGTTGGTCAAGGAAAATGTGCCCTATATAGACAGCTTCGATATTAAAGAGATAAATAGCATACAAGTGAACTGTTAAGGAGTAATATGCGAAGTTTCCTTATGAAGTTTTGCAAATTGGCTGATCTCGTGTCACTGGGTCTATACTGGCTCCAACCATTTTTTCCGCGCTTTTAGTCACCTTCATTAATCCGATTACATGACTGAACTCAGTCTACACATGGTAAGCTACTGACCAAACAGATACTTTGTTCTTCTGCATGGTTAAACATGTCATGAGAACGCATTTATAAGATTCAAAGAGTACATTTCTCCAGCCTCCAGCGCCAAAGTTACGATCCGCCAATTGTGTGTGACGTGCGGACGTGTGGCTGCAGGACCAGATCAGAGTTACCATATTTTCGTATGAGAAAAATATTATCCATTTGAGCTCCAGGAAAGGCTTATACTCTAGAAAGATAATTTAAATGAAGCAAAATGATTAGAAAGAGCCAAATATTTACCTAGGGCCCAAGAAGGCAAAGCAAAGGCAAACTTTAATAACAATATCCTCAGAAGGCTAACGTGGTAACGCTGCGTAAGGAGCCGAGGGAACGCTGCAGAGCATGTGTTCCTGTTTGAGTGGATGGTGTGTTTCCGCGTGCCCCGTAATTAAGTAAGAATGTTTACGGTGCTGTGGCATACCTTCCGTCATCTGCATGTGTGTACGTCGCTGGATTCGCCAAGAAGCTGGAGGAACAACGAGGAGTTTGGTACAGCTCGATGGTCAAGGATAAGGTAAGGAGAGATATCAAGGTGACGAACGGTCCTAGTTCAGGTGAGGGCGGAGTCATTACCCCTCACATCAGCATCACACCATCAGTGGCGTAGGTAGAGGATGGTGGATAATTAACATAATGTGGCCAAGCTCACTTATAGAATAGCCTAGGGAGAAATAACAAATTAGGGAAGAAGTTGAGGTATTCCCCCGAAAATTTGGGGTGACCATTCGGCATCATGGCAGCCCCTCTACCCATACCATCGCTAAACACCGATGGCAGCATTGCTTAAACATTTTAATATGTTTATGGTAAAATTAGGACGGGGGATCACCCTTATGGAGCATTGCTAAACAACGTACGTATTGATGTTTTAATGATTTGATATCGAGTGCAAATGGTTGCAGCCTGTGAAGATGGTTAGGAAGAATTTGAAAATGTTCGTTGAGACCAAGGTTTCATTTCAGTTTTTCGTATTTTACCTGTTCATTAATGTACCGTGTTGATGTTTTAATGTTTGATGTTGACCGACAACGGTTGCAGCCTGTAAGATGGTAACCGTGTAGTCATTATTGGATTAGGAGGATTCTGAATTTGAAATAATTCGTTGAGGCTTACAAATAATGCGTTGCTTCCCCAAAATGCGGGCCAGCTTATGTTATTGTTCTTGCTGTGTATTTGCTTCATAGTTTTGTGTGTGCATGTAGATTTAAGTAAGGAACGTATTTATGGGGCAGGGGATCCTTAGCACCTTTTCCTAAGCGATTTTTTTTTATTATTACTCTTTAACATTCTCTCGTATTCCAGTATGGATCTGATGCAGACATATTTTGCATTAATAACATACCAGTGGATAATGAGGTGTGACTTGCAAAATAAATCGCTAAGGAAGATGTGTTAGGGTATCGCCAGAGCTGCTTAGAATACATTAGTAGCGCGTGATTGGCTTTCTTTACTTCGAACCCTCATCCGTAATACCTCCTTCTAGCGGATTTATTCTACATTCCACTCTGGAACACCTCCTCCGAAGGGATTTATTCCGTACATTGCACCTCGTAACACCTAAGGGATTTATTCTGTACATTGCACTTCGTGTCACCCAAGGGATTTATTTTGCACATTGCACCTCTTAACACCTGCTCCTAAGGGATTTATTCTGCACATTGCACCTCAGAACACCTAAGGGATTTATTCTGCACATTGCACCTCAGAACACCTAAGGGATTTATTCTGCACATTGCACCTCAGAACACCTAAGGGATTTATTCTGCACATTGCACCTCTTAACACCTGCTCCTAAGGGATTTATTCTGCACATTGCACCTCAGAACACCTAAGGGATTTATTCTGCACATTGCACCGCGTAACACCTCCTCCTAAGGGATTTATTCTGCACATTGCACCTCGTAACACCTCCTCAAGGATTTATTTTGCACCTTGCACTGCGTAACACCTCCTCCTAAGAGATTTATTTCACTCATTACAACTCAGAAACTTTGTCTTACGAATGGTACTGAAACGACATACAAAAGAATGCTGAGTTATAACGATAGTCCGGCACTGGAATATGATGCTAGTCACGAAGAAGTGCTATGGAGAGGACGTAGAGCCGTAGTAGTCTTTCCGCCACTGAGCTACGCCAAATACACCGCAAATGAACGAAAATCTGAGCCAGGTTGAGGTGAAAGAACTGTAGTCGACTTCGGACGGCTCGTAGTGAAGGGGTTGAGCAGTGATGTGCCTTTGATACCGTAACACCTCTTCCTTAGCGATTTATTTTTAACGTTACATCCTTTATTAACATTACACCTTTTTTTTTTCTTCATTAACATTACACCTCAGTATCTTCGTGATTAATATGAATTGTATCGATAATAAAACGATATAATTAGTATAGTGTCATGTTAAGGTCTATCTATCTATTGCCAGACGCCGTAATCCCGTAATGGGTGGCCACAAACAAATCGCCTCCCTGTCCCCCGCCATTTCAGTGCCCTGCTCCCAGCTCACTCCCCCCCCCCTCACAAGAAGCCGTGTTAAGGTGTAATATACAAAATAAGGCGGTGAGGAAAAAGTGCTACCAGCCTTCTATGACATCTATATAGACTTGGATTTATGCCTTATCATTGCTCGCTTGCACCTTTGTGTTTGGGTGTGTGTACGCGCCATTCATTGTGTGCGTCTCATCCTGTGTGCGTTTGGCCGATGCTATGTGCGTAAGTCGTGGCGAGATGGAGGTTGGAGTTCGTGTGTGTGCGTGCGTGAGAGAGAGAGAGAGAGAGAGAGAGCATGTGTGTGTGTGTGTGTGTGTGTGTGTGTGTGTCAGTGTGTGTGTGTGTGTGTGTGTGTGTGTGTGTGTGTGTGTGTGTCAGTGTGTGTGTGAGAGAGAGAGAGAGAGAATGTGTGTGTTTGTGTGTGTGTGTGCGTGTGTGTGTGTGTGTGTGTACCATTAATCATTATGTGTACAGCACGCGCCATTTATTGTGTGTATTCTGCCTGTGGGCGTTTAAATGATGGTATGAACGTAATAATGAAGAGGATGGGAGTTTTCGGACGTGTGTGTGTGTGTACCGCGGATTCTATGTGCACGTCATTGATCATGGGATTATTCAGGGACCCCGCGCGCTTGGGTACATGTGTGCGTGTATGTGTGTGCGTTTGTGTACGTGCGTTGCCGGTGTGAATGCCAGTGTGTAGATGTTATTGTACTTTAATGTGAATAAAATCAGTAATTCACCTTTGCCTACCAGTCTTTACGCGTTACTCTATCCCTACCCATCTGTCTATCTATCTATATCTATCCTATTTCGTATATTCTTCAGCCCAGTGGCGTGTTCATTAAAATTTTGATATATCCAGACGATTTTTGAATATAAGTTTCCGAAATTGAAATGAAAAGTAAATTGTATGAAAATTATCTCGGACATGTATACCTTCTGTCCAAACTATAATGTACAACTGTCTGATGTTCACTCCACGTCCCTATTTCAGCCAGGCAAGGTACGAAGGCAGGGATTTGGAGATTTATTATTGTAAAGATTAGCGTAGGCCTATATCCATTGTCCAATATTTATACAACCGTCGAATGTCCCCTCCACGTCCCTATTTGTCAGGCAAGGCACGAAAGCAGGGATTTGGCGATTCATTGTTGTAAAAATTAGCGTAGACATCCTTCGTCCAGTATTTATACAACCGTCTAATGTCCCCTCCACGTCCCTATTTCAGTCAGGCAAGGTACGAAGCATAGATGGGGGGAGGGGGTTGGAGAGGTCGGCGGGTACCATGACTCTGCCCTTCTTGCATAACGCTTGCCAGCCGTACGATCAAAACCCGCTATTTCATTCCGTTACCATCGCTTTGCCGCCTGAATTTATTTGCACCGCCGTGGCTGCCGTACTCACTGTCGCGTATCTGTTGGTAAATATCCGTTCTTAGCCCTCACAGTACTGGAGTATATTACATAACGTCCTATGGTACCTTATGTAAGGCGGGAAATGTTGCCAGCCTATAATATTTAAGCTTGTTTAAATTTGAACTATTTAACGCATATTTAAGTGAATGTCTTATAACTGACTATAACGGTATTGGCTCCGGTGTTGAGTAAAGTACTTGGTTGTTAATTATTACAGTTCCTGCATAGTGTAAAAAATGAATAAAGAAGGGAATATCAGTATCACAAATGTATAGAACTGAGAACCTTACCGAGGCGAGCATGTGACAATCGGATGCTGCGTGGAGAGGATTCATGCGGGTTTTCTAGTTCACGGAGTCTATACTTTGCAGGGTTGGATACTCTAGGGGGCCGCGGTTTCCTCCCCGATACTGTCCGGAGTTTGCAAACACGGTAGTCTGTGTTGAGGTGTCGCGTTAGGAGTGTGGTTAGTGAATTTCCGCGGTTTGTTTATCATGAGCCATAACGAGCAAGTGATTGAAAACCCTTTATACGCCGGGATGAGCCTCAGGGAGTTACTGGAGAGCGCCAACCTCTTCGATTTCGCCTGGCGGGACCTGAAGGGAGCAGAAGGTAAGTTTTAAATAGTGACCGATTACTGCGAACGTCTTTATTTTGCGTTAATTATACCCTAATTAGTGATTTATTTCCTCCATCCACATCCAGAACTATAATTGTGCATATTTTTTAGGACATGTTAATTGTAAACTATATACGCAGTACCCAACTATAAAGAAAAACATCGCAAGTTTGAACAGTAAAAAAAAATGGTCATATTATCTCAAGATGAAAATTAAGTATGCAAAATCCGTTTGAGGAAATGGAAAGGAAATACGACGCATGGTAAACATTTTTGGCGGACATTTTGAAGTACGGTCCGTGAGGCAGTGTATTACGTAATGAGTTCGCTAAAATAAATAGGACCAATTTTTAAAAAGTTAGTTATTAATCACGTTGCTATGGTGACAGCGTTTAAATTTATTCGTAGTATTTAGTTTATTTTATTCAGGATAGAGTTATAGCGAAGAAATTAATTTAGGATATATCTAGCCTGCAGGAAAAGTCGCTGTTATATAAAGTTCGTCTAGTTAGCAAAGTTAGCAGTTAATACATGTAGTGAAAGCGCTAAATTATGTGTAGATGTTATTTATTTATTTGTAAGAGTGAGGGAGGCGTGTTTTTTTTTTGGGGGGGGGGGCGGGGGGTCATTGGGGACAAAAGAGTAACTTTGAAATGTTTCCGTATTGATTTTGACCGTGGTGGTGACAACTGATAGCCACTTGTCAGTTTTATTATTATATATTATTATTGTTATCGGACGATATTGTCATTGTTATTTTATTTACCATCCTTCCTCCTCCTCCTCCTCCTTATTATCACCGCTACATTATTACTACTAAAAGTACTGGTATTATTTTACTTAATCATTATTATTATTATTATTATTATTATAATAACTCAGAGTCAAATGGCCACCTCATACGGGATTTTGGCGTCTGGCAATAGATAGATAGATAGATTATTATTATTATCACCGTACCAGCACACTATTGTCCTCTGATTTACCGTTACAACGCTATTTCTATTTTTCTTTATATTGTCAGAGTAAAACTAAAGATAAAAGAATGGATGCACCTCAGCGGTCACGTGATAGGGTACGATAAGATTACAGTAGTACACATAGTATGCGTATTACAATGCACGTACACTACATGACTATAATAACCTAGGTCAGGGTATGATAGATTAAAGATAGATAACTGCGCCACCCCTCTCTCTCTCTGTCTCTCGGTCAGGGTATAATAGATTACCGATGGATTTTGCTTTAACCTCAACTGCGACACCGGACTATAGGCTCTCTCTCTCTCTCTCTCTCTCTCTCTCTCTCTCTCTCTCTCTCTTACCGTGGTCCAGACTCTTGCCTTGTTGCGACTTATTTTACGTAGCTCAGAATAAGATGATACTACGGGTCTACCACCTCTCCATAGCACTTCTTAGTGACTAGCATATTTAGGTGTTAATCTTTTTCTGTAACTACTGCCACCTCTTTACAGCACTTCTTCGTGACTAGCATCATATGTAGGCTGTTAATCATTTGCTATAACTACTGCCACTGTCGTAGCACTTCTTCGTGACTAGCATGATATTCAGGTGTTAATCATGTGCTGTAACTACTGCCACCTCTTTATAGCACTTCTTCGTGACTAGCATGATATTCAGGTGTTAATCATTTGCTATAACTGCTGCCACTCTCATACCGGTAGCACTTCTTCGTGACTAGCATCATATTTAGGTGTTAATCATGTGTTGTAACTATTGCCACCTCTTTATAGCACTGCTTCGTGACTAGCATGATATTCAGGTGTTAATCATTTGCTATAACTGCTGCCACTCTTATAGCACTTCTTCGTGACTAGTATCATATTCAGGTGTTAATCATTTACTGTAACTATTGCCACCTCTTTATATTACTTCTTCGTGACTAGCATCATATTTAGGTGTCAATCACTTGCTATAATTCAACACATGCCACAACTCTACTAACTCTCCATATCACTTCTTCGTGACTGGCATCATATTCAGGTGTTAATCACTTGCTATAATTTACCACGCATACTAGAGCTGTATCACCTCTTCATAGCACTTCTTCGTGACTAGCATCGTGTTCAAGTGTTCATCTCTTGCTGTAACTCAACACTCAAGATGGAGTAGCGGTATTTTTAGGCCAAGTTAGAGGAAATAGGAGTAACAGAATACCAAGTCGTTACTCTAATGATGTAGGAATGAGTCTCCTTGGTTACTATTATTCGGTTTGTTTTCACCTAAGGGAACTGGGTCACACAATTTAATAAGTTTATTGGTTGTATGAAATTTGGTGTCTTACGGAATGAGTCTCCTTGGTTACTATATAATTTAATTTTTGCTTCTCTCTTCTTTGTAATTTGATTTTTGCTTCTCTCTGTTCTCCTTTGTAATTTAATTTTTGCTTCTCTCTGTTCTCCTTTGTAATTTGACTTTTGCTTCTCTGTTCTCCTTTGTAATTTGATTTTTGCGCCTCTTTTTTTCTTTGTATTTTGATTTTTGCTTCTCTTTGTCCTCCTTTGTAATTTGATTTTTACTTGTCTTTGTTCTCTTTTGTAATTTGATTTTTTGCTTCTCTCTGTACTCCTTTGTAATTTGATTTTTTGCTTCTCTTTGTTCTTTGTAATTTGATTTTTGCTCCTCTGTTCTCCTTTGTAATTCAATTTTTGCTTCTGTTTGTAATTTGATTTTTGCTTCTCTTTGATTTTGTAATTTAATTTTTGCTTCTGATTGTTTTTCTTTGTAATTTGATTTTTGCTTCCGTCTGTTCTTTGTAATTTGATTTTTGCGCTTCTTTGTTCTTTGTAATTTGATTTTTGCTTCTCAGTTCTCCTTTGTAATTTGACTTTTGCTTTGTTCTTTGTAATTTGATTTTTGCTTCTCTTTGTTCTTTATAATTTGATTTTTGCGCCACTTTATTCTTTGTAATTTAAGTTTTGCTTCTCTTTATTCTCCCTTGTAATTTTATATTTGCTTTGTTCTTTGTAATTTGACTTTTGCTTTGTTCTCCTTTGTAATTTAATTTTGTTTCTCATTTGTAATTTGATTTTTGCTTCTCTTTGTTCCCCTTTGTACCCCTACCTATTCTTTCACTCATAATTACTCCTTACATTTCCACAGTATCCTCATTCCTCAGTGCCTCACCATTCCACCAGCTTTATGTATTTTTTGATGCTAGGAAAATAAACCAAAGGCCAGGAGCCCACATATTATTCCTTATTCCTTAAAAGAGAGAGAGAGAGAGAGAGAGAGAGAGAGAGAGAGAGAGAGAGAGAGAGAGAGAGCTGTTCCATTTCCCGTAGCAGGTTAATTGGTATGAAAATCGGTGTCTTACGAGGTAGGAATGAGTCTCCTTGGTTACTAGTCAAATCAGTCCTCTGTCATTTAAGCTGAAGGGGGTTAGGGATCAAGCAGGCTCCCCAGATCTCTTCCTTAGCGATTTATTTTTTGATGTGGCTGGTTAATATCCTTTTGTACGTTATGAGTCTCCTTGGTTACTAGTCAAATCAGCCTTCCTCTGTCATTTAAGCTGAAGGGGGTTAGGGATCTTTTGCCCCCTTATTCTCGACGGGTAAGAAGGCTCCCTAGCACCTCTTCCTTAGCGATTTATTTTTGGATATGTCTGGTTAATATCCTTTTATACGTTATTTATGCAGAGTATGGCGATATTGGAAGGATTTTTAACAGGACGGGTGTATTAAACAAAATAAATAGCTTAGGAAAAGTTTTTAGGGGAGGACGTATATAACACGGAACTCAGGAAGGTGAAATAAGTAAAATAAATCGCTTAGGAAAAGTTTTTAGGGAAGGACTTATATAACACGGAATACAGGAAGGTGTAATAAGCAAAATAAATCGCTCAGGGAAAGTTTCTAGGGAAGGACTTGTATAACACGGGATACAGGAAGGTATAATAAGCAAAATAAATAGCTTAGGAAAAGTCTTTAGGGAAGGACTTATATAACACGGAATACAGGAAGGTGTAATAAGCAAAATAAATCGCTTAGGAAAAGGTGTTGGGGAGCTTCCTTACCCGTCAAGGTTCTGTCCCTTGTCGAGCTTCTTAAGAGTACGGTAGGTCAGTCGGATGCTGTATTCTCTGTATTTCTCTTGTATTTTTGTAGGTCAGTCCCATGTATTTTCTGTATTTCTCTTGTATTTTTGTAGGTCAGTCCGATGTATTTTCTGTATTTCTCTTGTATTTTTGTAGGTCAGTCCCACGTATTTTCTGTATTTCTCTTGTAGGCTATTTTTGCAGGTCAGTCCCATGTATTTTATGTATTTTTCTCGTATTTTTGCAGGTCAGTCAGATGCATTCTTGTATTTTTGTAGGTCTGGTGTATTTTCTGTATTTCTCTTGTATTTTTGTAGGTCAGTCCCATGTATTTTATGTATTTCTCTTGTATTTTTGTAGGTCAGTCCCATGTATTTTCTGTATTTCTCTTGTATTTTTGTAGGTCAGTCCCATGTATTTTCTGTATTTCTCTTGTATTTTTGTAGGTCAGTCCCGTGTATTTTCTGTATTTCTCTTGTATTTTTGTAGGTCAGTCCCTTGTATTTTATGTATTTCTCTTGTATTTTTGCTACATGGAGGCGATTTTGGTTAGGTTTTGGTAGATTTCGTAGTGAAGGGGTAAGTGAAGGGTATATATACTTCAACCTCTCCAGTTTGAAAAGTCTGGCGATGCCTAAAGAAGAAGAAGAATGAGGGTAATAATAATAATGATAATAATAATAATAATAATAATAATAATAATAATAAAACGAAGAGTAAGGGTAATAATAATAATAATAATAATACGAAGAGTAAGGGTAATGATAATAATAATAATGATAATAACTAATAATAATCGTAATAATCATAATAATAGTGATAAGACGAAGAGTAAGGGTAATAATAATAATAATGATAATAATAATAATAATAATACGAAGAGTAAGGGTAATAATAATGATAATAACTAATAATAATCGTAATAATCATAATAATAGTGATAAGTAAGGGTAATAAGAATTATGTAGTGCTGCCTGCTTCATCCTTAGCCTTTATCATTCTTTTTCTGTGCCTGCCCTCCTCTCTTCCTATTTCTCCCATCTTTCCTGTCACTTCTTATTGCTTTTCTTTCCTTTACGGGTGGCTTTACATTGAGTGACAAGCCAAATGGTTTCTTGATGCCAAGAAACCATTTACAGCGCTGAGTGGTAACCATATAACCAAACCATACGTGCTCCCTACGTGTCAGCAAGTGGGTTGGTGGAGGGTTAGTGCCCCTCCCCGTAAAACAAAGAATTCAAAGTCAAATGGCCACCCCTTACGGGATTATGGTGTCTGACAGTGGATAGATAGATAGATCATTACGAGTATTCTTTTTGCCGAATAATATCGTCTGTGGTTAAAATTATGTTCTCGGGCTGAAAGGATTTAGTAAGGTTAACAGACTGGATAGATTAGGGTTGGTTAAGTTAAACTCTCTCTCTCTCTCTCTCTCTCTCTCTCTCTCTCTCTCTCTCACACACACACACACACACACACACACACACACACACACACACACACACACACACACACACACTATCCAGCTCCAATGCACACTTTCACCCACACAACCGGTCAGTTATCCTCATCCCTTTCCCTCTGCCTATGACCTCCAGCTTTTGTCACCCATTGTATAGGCATATTTAAAAAAAAAAAATCGTTTCATTAGACTTGCTTACGAGGGGATGATTTCGTAAGGTGTTAGTTTTTTGTTTTATTTACATTTATTTATGTATTTATTTATTTTTTAGTGAAGGAATGATAGAACTAGGAATATATTTTTGTTAATATCCACCTCCTCCTCCTCCTCCTCCTCCTCCTCCTCCTCCTTGTACTACTACCACCACCACCACGACTACTACTACTACTACGGTACTATTACTACCACCACCACCACTACTGCTGCTGCAACTACTACTACTGCTACTACTACTACTATTGCTACCACCACCACCACCACCAATGGTAATACTACTGCTGCCAGTAGTAGTAGTAGTCGTAAACAGTAGCAGTAGTAAGTAGTAGTTAGTAGCAGTAGTAGTTGTAGTATCAAGTAGTAGTAGTCGTAAATAGTAGTAGTAGTATCGAAATAGTATAGGCCTATCCCAGTTGTGTGTGTGTTTGTGTGTGTGTTTTCTGTGTACACGAACCTATAATTTACGTACACAAACCTGACTGACAGCCTCCATGCACGCACTTACACACACAGCAGTGATGCATACCAAACGTAGTCATATCTTGGTGTACACGAGAGTAATGCACATGTACGTACACAATGATACACATGGAGCAGCACTGAAGGACTTTATACGTACACGGCTTAGTGGATTACATGGAGAGAGAGAGAGAGAGAGAGAGAGAGAGAGAGAGAGAGAGAGAGAGGAGGGGGGGATGAAGGGGGGAGGAGGAGAGCAAGTGTAGTCTATAAGAGAGAGGTATTTGAGATAAGTGATGTGAAGGTTTGTGTGTGTTTGCGTGTGTGTGTGTGAGAGAGAGAGAGAGAGACCTGAGAAATGATATCTTTCAGTTTATATAATTAGAGAATGTTTATATCTATCGATCTGTCTGTCTGTCTGTCTGTCTACATCTCACTCTCGTGCTATATTGGTAAAGATTATTGCGTAAGGGCGGGACATTATGCGGAGGTCCTCTCACATTTGCTTATATAAACTCTCTCTCTCTCTCTCTCTCTCTCTCTCTCTCTCTCTCTCTCTCCTTGCATGAATAAATAGCTTACATTCAAGTCATCACACACACACACACACACACACACACACACACACACACACACACACACACGTTGGGTATGAAGGCGCTTAGGGAAAAGTTGCTTGGTAACCTTGAGAGAGAGAGAGAGAGAGAGAGAGAGAGAGAGAGAATGAAAGTAACATTGAGGACTCGAGAAACGTAATGAACAGATAGAAAGAGAGAGAGAGAGAGAGAGAGAGAGAGAGAGAGAGAGAGAGAGAGAGAATGAAAGTAACTGACGAGAAACGAAACAAACTGCAGTATGAGATAGATAGCTAGAGAGAGTGAGAGAGAGAAAGAGAGAGAGGGGGGGGGATGGAGGGTTATGTAATATACCGATGAGGGGAGGAAGTAAGGATAACGTTGAGAGAAGCACCGGTAATAAAGATTGTGTGTTTGTGAGAGAGAGAGAGAGAGAGAGAGAGAGAGAGAGAGAGAGAAAGGGAAAGAGATAGATAGAGATAGAGAGAGAGGGGGGAAGGGAGAGAAAGATGGGGTGGGGGTAATATCAGGGTGGTGTTCAATACTACACTCACAGGTGACTGAGCTGCGTGTGTTTCCGACAAGAGTGGGAAAATTTGGACATGCAAGTGTTTGGGCGTTGAACATGAGGCAGATGCACAGAATACACAGACTTTACGACCCTGTAATACCTTGTAGCTATTTTTACTGCCTTGTATCTTGTAGCCAGAGATTTTTACTGCCTTGTATCTTGTAGCGAGATAATTTTACTGCCTTGTATCTTGTAGCCAAAGATTTTTACTGCCCTGTATCTTGTAGCCAGAGATTTTTACTGCCTTGTATCTTGTAGCCAGAGATTTTTACTGCCCTGTATCTTGTAGCCAGAGATTTTTATTGCCTTGTATCTTGTAGCCAGAGATTTTTATTGCCTTGTATCTTGTAGTCAGAGATTTTTACTGCCTTGTATTTTGTAGCCGGAGATTTTTACTACCTTGTATTTTGTAGCGAGATAATTTTACTACCTTGTATCTTGTAGCCAAAGATTTTAACTACCTTGTATCTTGTAGCCAAAGATTTTCACTGCTTTGTATCTTGTAGCCAGAGATTTTTATTGCCTTGTATCTTGTAGCCAGAGATTTTTACTGCCTTGTATTTTGTAGCGAGAGAATTTTACTGCCTTGTATCTAGTAGCCAGAGATTTAATTGGAATATGTATATGAATTACACGTACTTTGTCTGTCCAGTGTTTTGGGGGAAGTGTAGGCGGCAAACGTGCATTGCATCGACCCTAGTGTTAGAAAAAGAAATGCCGAATATATACGATTTTTCTGTGTATTAATTTTTGTTTGTTTGGATATATACGGAACACATACGATTTAAAGACTTGTTGGCAGTACCTACGGAACACCATTCAAAGGACAATGTTTACGGAACACGGTTTAAATTCCTTATTAACAGTATTTACGGAACACGATTTAAAGGCCATGTTAGTAAATACGTAACATACGATTTAAAGACTTGCTGACTGTACAGCTACGGAACACGATTTAAAGGACAACACAGGATTTAAAAACCATGATAACAATATTTACGGAACACGATTTAAATTCCTTATTAACAGTATTAACGGAACACGATTTAAAGGCCATATTAGTAACAGACTATTTACGGAACACGGTATAAATGCCATAAAAGTGACAGTGTATACGGAACACATTCAGAGTGGTCTATTACATAACACTCCTCTTCCACTTCTATCCATCTATCTGTCTATCGCCAGACGCCTTAATCCCATAGGGGTGGCCACAAACAAATCTTCCACTTTCTTCTGCGTATTTCTTGTGTTTTGGGGACGCAGTTAGGAATATCGGTGTTTATCCTGCCGCGTTTATTCATTTCCAACTCCCACTGCCACACCTACGCCCACTCCAGCAGCCTGAGCCGCCCCCGCAACACGTAAAAGACAGTGGGGGTGATTTTTCTAGTGGATCGCTATATAGGAATCACCCTTATGTGTTTTCATTTATTTGTTTATTTATTTATATTGTATGTTTGGTTTTAACGCAAAATTTTTCGCTGGCAAAGGTAATTACAGAAACAGCACCTGACAAGAGGCGCAGGTGTGTGTGTGTGTGTGTGTGTGTGTGTGTGTGTGAGAGAGAGAGAGAGAGGGGGGGGAGGTGTGTGCGTGTGTGTGAGAGAGAGGGAGGGCAGGTGTGTGTGTGTGTGTGTGTGTGTGAGAGAGAGAGAGAGAGAGAGAGAGGGGGGGAGGTGTGTGCGTGTGTGTGAGAGAGAGGGAGGGCAGGTGTGTGTGTGTGTGTAGTGTCGGAGAGGCGCAAGTGTGTGAAAAGTAAATACCATGTATCTTTGTCTTGCACGCTTGTACCTTACACACACACACACACACACACACACACACAGGTACTGGTGAAGGTAGGGTAATCTGCATAGGGTACGGCGTAGTGGGTTTGCATGGGTACAAAGACGTCAGGCAGCGCTCCCCCCAAACCCCCCAAGAAAGCTATACAGGAGGCTATCAAGGTTAAGGTAGTATAGTAGTGGTGGTAGTAGTAGTAGTAGTAGCAGTAGTTGTAAGGTAGTTGAAGTTCTCTGTTCCGGTAGTCCACCATCGTCCTTTAGGGGGCTAGGGAAGAGATCGAGGGACGTTTGTATAGCCAGGCAGGGGAGTTGCGTGGTTAGATCGGTGCCACCACGTGAAGGCGCCCCTCTCCAGCAGTTACATGGATAGAAAATAGTATTGAACATTTTTTTTTTCTTTTACTGTGCTCTGACAAATGGACGTTCGTTTCCTCTCTCTCTCTCTCTCTCTCTCTCTCTCTCAACTGATATACTATGCTGTCAAATACCAAAAACCCATTCCTTCCCCCCCCCCTCTCTCTCTCTCTCTCAGCTGATATACTGTGCTGTCAAATACCAAAAGCCCATTCATCTCTCTCTCTCTCTCTCTCTCTCTCTCTCTCTCTCTCTCTCTCTCGCTGTGTGTGTGTTTGTACAGAATAAATGCATAAATAACACAACATTTACTTGCACAAGGCTGGCTGTGTTCCAAGCACTAGTTCCCGATAAAAAGATAGATAGATAGATAGATGGATAGATAGATAAAGAGATGGATAATTTTACAACTACTGGTTATCTTTTTTGTCACGTATTCAGAGTGAAAAAATAGGACTAGATAGATAGGTAGAAAGCTGGATAGATAGACAGGTAGATGAATAGCTGGATAGTTTTTCTCCATGTGTTCAAAGGCAGACTACTTATAAGAAATAAATTAATTGGGGTAGATAGATAGACGGGTAGATAATTTTTCTGTTCATGTGTTCAAAATGAATAAATAGGGCTTAATAGATAGATAGATAGATAAATTCTGTTCCTTTGTTCAGGGCCAATATAAAGAATTCGAATAAATAGTAGAATGGAGGGTGAAAGACTGACGAAGAGAGTGTATGTGAGTGAGGTGGAGGGGGGAACAGGGAGGGGGAGGCCGAGGATGAGATGGAGGGATGGGGTGGAGAGGTATATGAGAGAGCGGGGTGTGAGTTGGGAGCAGGGCAGTGAAATGGCGGGGGACAGGGCGACTTGGAGGCGATTTGTTTGTGGCCACCCCAAACGGGATTGAGGCGTCTGGCAATAGATAGATAGAAAATAAGTTGATAGATAGATAATTTTCTGTTTCTTTGTTCAGTCAATATTAAAAATCGAATAAGTAGTTGTAAATAAGTAGATAGATAGATAGATAGATAGAAAATAAGTAGATAATAATAATAATAAAAATAGATAGGTAGATAAATGGGGAAATAAGTTCTGTCTGTGCGCCCAGAATATTATCCAGGAGAAAAATTCAGATAGATAAATGGGGAAATAGATAGATAGATAGATAAAGTCAGATAGATGGAGAGAGAAACCTGTATTGTACCCAGTAATATATTGGATGGCTCAGATAGATAGATAGTCAGATAGGTAAATAGATAGTCATAGATAGATAAATAGTCAGATAGATGGATTAACCAGGATAGTCAGCCTTTTTTTTAATATTATTCAGAATATCAAAGAAATGAGTAAAAAAAAATAAATAGGCCGATAGATAAATAGATAGATAGATAAACCAGGAAATAGTCAAGATATTTTGTGTATATAGTTTTCAGAATATCATCAAGGAAATTGGTAAATAAATAACTAATTGGTAAATAGATACCCCGATAGATAAATGGAGGAAATAAAAATAAAGTTCTTTCTCTATGTGTCCGGGAAATTATCGGGGAAGTAAAGGAATACAAAAAAATAATGTAATAAAGAGAGAGGGAGCTGAGTGGGTTGATAAATGAGGAAATAATGAAAGTAAATGAGGTTTGTTTTGTACTTGTGTCCGGGATGTTAGCTAGGAAATGAATAAAAAACTTGATAATTTGAGAGAGAGAGAGAGAGAGAGAGATGAAACTAACAGACGAGTTGAGAAACGTGATAAACAGCTCTGAGAGAGAGAGAGAGAAATGAAAGGAATATTGACGGGAAACGATAAACAGCTGAGAGAGAGAGAGAGAGAGAGAGAGAGAGAGAGAGAGAAATGAAAGTAATATTGACGGGAAACGTGATAAACAGCTGAGAGAGAGAGAGAGAGAGAGAGAGAGAGAGAGAGAGAGAGATGAAAGTAATATTGACGGGAAACGTGATAAACAGCTATGAGAGAGAGAGAGAGAGAGAGAGAGAGAGAGAATGCATATACACTTTGGAAGAGTTAAAAGGAGTGACGCAAAAAAAAAAAAAATATATATATATATATATATAAGAATATATATGGAATTTGTGTGTGTATATGTGTGTATGTATGCATGTATATGTGTGTGTCAAAGAATCGCTGACAAGAATAATGTGTACATGTAAAGATAAATGCCTGCCCCAGCTGACGCCTGTCTATCTATCTATCAATCTACCTATATCTACAGTATCTGTCCATCTACTCGTATATATTTATCTATATATTTTGTCATACCCTTTATCCCACACTAAGATCCTGTCACTACAATCCCCCCCCCTCCTCTCTCTCTCTCTCTCTCTCTCTACTTTTCTGCCAGCCAGTTTGTCATTCTCTCTCTCTCTCTCTCTCTCTCTCTCTCTCTCTCTCTCTCTCTCTCTCTCCCTACTTACCTACCTAAAATTGGCATCTCCTTGAATGCCGAGTTTTAACAATAGATTAACAGTACAATTGGTGATCCTAGTCACGAAGAAGTGCTATGGGAAGTGCATTGGCATTGTAATACTGACTCTACCATTGAGCTAGGTGAAGTAGGCTGGAAAAGGAAGGAAAATATTTGAAAATTTAAACTGAACGAAATACTGTACCGTTATAACAGATTTTAACCGTTAAGCCGAATTTAAATCTGGTGACGGTTAATTATTTGAAAAACTTTAAAATCGTTATTTTTAATTATCGTTTATTCTGTGTAAATTTGCATTCTCTATTCCATTTTGAATTTTAAGGTTCGTTTCTCGGCGTGTGGGAGTTTTCCTCTCTCTCTCTCTCTCTCTCTCTCTCTCTCTCTCTCTATTGTACGGTTCGTTTATCGGTTGTGAGAATTTTCGTGTTTTTCATTTTGACTCTCTCTCTCTCTCTCTCTCTCTCTCTCTCTCTCTCTCTCTCTCTCTCTCTCTCTCTCTCTCTCTCTCAGTCGTGGATATTGTATTAGGGAAGGTCCTGGTGTACTAATCAGTCTTCTTGTGGGTTGATGGCGTTGGATGATTTTGTAAGATTGATGGGAGGGTCTGCTGCGGTAGGGGGGTTGGACTGCGAGTGTGATAGGAAAAAAGAAGATAATTAATAGTAATAATTATATGTTTGGCTGACTCCGCATGTATTGTTTAGTAATGATGATGACGATGATGATAATAATAACACGGTAGTAGTAGTAATAATAATAATAATAATAATAATAATAATAATTCATTTACTCATTCATTCGTCATTTAATCCAGTGTTGCCACATGACGAACGTAGGAACCCAGTGCTAGACAAGTTGGTCCTAACATTTGAGATGAGAGTGACCAGCCTCACTCACTTGAGTGGTATCACGTGAGCAATAAACCCCAACTACCCCTTGGATATAAACCTTCGGTTCAATCCGACTGGAGCACCTTAATTACCCACTAAACTACCAGGTGCCATAATTTGGTTGTATGGTTACTACCCAGCGTAGTAAATGGTTTCTTGGTGTACAGGAAACCATTTGGTTTTTCACTCAGTGTTGTCACCCGTAGATAGAGGGAAGAGGAAAGAATGAAGGAAAAAATGGCAGGTAGGCAGGAAGGGAGGAAAGGACAGGCATCCGATAGCGGCACTATATCGAGTTAGTGGATGGTGAGCGCCCCACCTACCACATAATACCGTAATAATAATAATAATATTAATAACCTCGGCTTACTTTGCGCGTGTTACGTTCAGTAGTAAGTTAATAATAATAATAATGACATAATAATAATAATGGCTAATAATAATAAGAATCATCATAATGGCTTACACTAGGCACTTCTGTTTCTTGATATTTTTCACCTACGGTATACTTCCCTGTGTATAAGTATCCCAGTAAGGTAGTGAGTTAGGATAGGTGGAAAGAAAAGAGCAATTGAAAACATATCCTAACCCAGAATGATGCTGAGAAGGATATAGTGACTGGCTGAGACAAAATAAGAATAACAAGAGAAAAAACGAGAGAGAGAGAGAGAGAGAGAGACCACTAGGTAATCCAAATAAAATAGTGAAGAAACTAAAAACAAAATAAAAACAACGAAGAAAATAACATGAAAAAAACAGTGAAGAAAATAAAAATGGAAATAAAAACAATGAAGCAAAATGAAGAAAATAACAATGAAATAAAATGAAGAAAATAACCAAATAAAAACAGTGAATAATAATGAAAATAAAAAGTGAAGAAAACAAAAACAGTGAAGAAAATAAACATGAAATAAAAACATTGAAGAAAAAAACAATGAAGAAAAAACAATGAAGAAAATAAAAACAATGAAGAAAATAAAAACAATGAAGAAAATAAAAACAATGAAGAAAATAAAAACAATGAAGAAAATAAAAACAATGAAGAAAATAAAAACAATGAAGAAAATAAAAACAATGAAGAAAATAATAACAATGAAGAAAATAATAACAATGAAGAAAATAATAACAATGAAGAAAATAAAAACAATGAAGAAAATAAAAACAATGAAGAAAAATAAGAACAATGAAGAAAATAATAACAATGAAGAAAATAAAAGCAAGGTGTGTCCTCGGGGTGAAGGGTGCGAGATCGATAGAGGCGAGTCACGTGATCCAACTCTCGCTCTCGTGGGCCCTCGTCTCGTCCCCTGCAATCCCGCGTTCGATCACCTGCATTCTCTCTCTCTCTCTCTCTCTCTCTCTCTCTCTCTCTCTCTCTCCTGTTTCGTTTTTCCTGCCTACACAATTTACATTACTGGTGATTCTCTCTCTCTCTCTCTCTCTCCTGTTTCGTTTTTCCTGCCTACACAATTTACATTACTGGTGATTCTCTCTCTCTCTCTCTCTCTCTCTCTCTCTCTCTCTCTCTCCATTTATATTTGTATTCTCTGTCTGTGAATTTTATGTATCGTATGTATTGTGCTTCTGTGTTAGGTTAATAAGAATATATCACCCCAGTCGAAAAGTATGTCAGGTAGTGGTAGTATGGTGGTGGTAGTAGTAGTAGTAGTGATAGTAATTGTGGTAGTAGTTGTTGTAGTAGTAGTTCGTGTTGTTGCTCCAGATTTATCAGTAATATAAAGCTACCATAGTTGACCTCTAAGTTGTCGCGTTCCTGCAGTCACCAGTCGTCACATTAGGGCAGGAGTTGAGGCACGTTTGTCAGTTTTTTTTTTTTTTTTTTTTTTTTTTTTTTAATGGAGGACAACTGGAATCTGGTGTATGGCATTTTATTTCCTTCCTCTGTCCATTTTACATATTTATCTGTCTATCTATCAGTCTGTCTATATTTGTCTCTGTCTCTATATTTGTCTGTGTATCAGTCTGTCTGTCTGTCTATATGTGGCTCTATTTCTCACTATCTATGTGTGTCTGTTTATATTTGTCTGTCTGTGTATCTGTCTGTCTATCCATATTTTTTTGTCTGTCTGTCTGTCTGTATCTGCCTATATATACGAGGTCTGGTTAGAAAGTATCCGACCATAGGCTCTGAAAAATAAATAGCTAACCTATTGAGCTAGGACACTAATCCCCCTCAAAGTAGGCCCCTTCTGCCTTGACACACGTAGCCCAGCGTTCTCTCCACTGCCTCAAACATTTTTCAGAGTCGGTTTTCGATATCGCTTACAGGTTCTTCGTTGCATTCGTCATGATCTCTCGTCTCAAATAGGAAGCCCTTCAGCGGAGTCCTGAATTTAGGAAATAGGTAACTGAAAGTGGCACGGAGCCGTGTCTTGTGAGTAGGGAGCCCACGGGACCTGCGGGATGTTGTGCGTGGCCAACAATTCCTGAATCAATTGAAAAGAACAGGCAGGGGCGTTGTCCTGGTACAGCCTCCAACTTGCCGCTTTCCAAACGTCTGGTGTCTTCCGCCGAACTGCGTCACCAAGGCGACGGATAACGTCGAGGTTGTAATGTTTGTTGACCGTCTGATGTGGTGCGTGTTCGTGATTCACACCACCACCACCTGTGTGTGTATATATCTATCGATCGAACTCTCAATCTATCTATCTATCTATCTATATAGGCTAGTAGCAGCTGGTTTACATACGCCTGATAGTCAATCCGTGTTTCTATGGTTCCTAAATGACAGTTGATCCGTAGGTCCGAGGAACGCATTTTTGTAATAATCGCTGGGAGCCGCGGTGGCCAGGCAGTATCGCATCGTCTCACGAGCTGCGTGGGCCTTGTGTCTGAGGCTCGAATCAAATTGTGTTGGACGCATAGAGTGAGTGCTGATAGTGTCCAGTTCCTTTCACCTCACAAAATTTGACTAGTAACCAAGGAGACAAAAAGATCCCTAACCTCTTTCAGCTGAGTTGCTGGCCAGGTGTAATCTGAGTGGAGGGTTGATAGGACTTAAGTTATCCTGCTGTCCACCATCCTCCTTTTGGGGGATAGGGAGGTGGGTGAGGGCCGTTTGTATAACCAGACAGCGTGGCCACCCCTTTATGTCGGTGCCACCCCACGAAGGCGTCTCAGCTCCCAGTCTCGATTCAACGTAGTCAGCTTTAGGTACCGTAAGTTAGCAACAACTTCGTCACCTTGAAGTTAGCAGTAGAGTAACCTTGAAGTAGCAGCAGGCAGGATTAAAGCAGACGGAACTACTGCTGTACCCTGTTTGTACCTTGTTTGTACCCTGCACCCCACTCCCGTACCCCCACCCTACCCCCACCCCACACCACCCTGGCCTATATACAGTACCCCCCTGGCCTCTCATTCACTCCCCCTCACCCTATCCACCCCTACCCTACCCTGTCCTAACCTACCCGATCTCACTCCACCCCATCTAACCCTACTCTACTCTACCCTACCCTACCCTACTCAACTCTACTCTACTCTACTCTACTCTACCCTACCCTACACTGTGACCCTACCCTACCCTGCCCTGCCCTTTATCATTTTTATATTGTTTTTTCTTGATCAACCTCTTCCTGCTCTCTCTCTCTCTCTCTCTCTCTCTCTCTCTCTCTCTCTCTCTCTCTCTCTCTCTCTCCTCTTTATTTCTTTCCTCTTCCATTTTTTTTTCTCTCCCCATTGTCCTCATCCCTCTTCCTCTCTTTTATCTCCCCTTCCCTCCCTCTCTTCTTTCCTCCTTCTCCCTCCCCTCCCTTCCTTCCTTCCTTTCTCTCATCCTTTTCCTCCCCTCCCCTCCCCATTCTCCCCCTCCCTTTCCCTTCCCTTCCCTCCCCACACATCCTCCCTTCCCTTCCCTCCCCATTCACCCTCCCTCCCTTCCCTCCTCTCCCTCCCTCCCTTCCCTCCTTTTTCGTACCTAGCACCCCCCCCTCAGTAAACAGCAGTAACACATCTTAGGTACGGTATATGCCTTCGTGGAATTTGCCTTGTTGTTGTACTCTGAGCCCGGTCGACTGCAGGACTATGGACCGCTTCAACAGGACGCACCCGGGGACGTCTTTGGCTAGGGGTATGTTGGAGGATTGTGGGTGTGGGTGTGTGATTGTGTTTGGGTGTGTTTTGGGGGGGCCTGTGTGTGTTGATTTGAGAGTTTGCGTATTGTGAATGTGTTTGTGCTTGATTGATTGATTGTGTGTGTGTGTGTGTGTGTGTGTGTGTGTGTGTGTGTGTGTGTGTGCTTCAGTGTGTTTATGTGTGTGTGTGTGTGTGTGTGAGAGAGAGAGAGAGAGAGAAAGGGAGAGAGAGAGGTGCATGAGATGGCACATAGGCCGCCAGGTAGACACAGATAAATATAGGCAATGAATGAATTATACTGATGCGGTAGATAGATAGCCAGGTAGATAAATAGATAGACAGTTTATGCAATAGATATGCTGTAAATAGATAGACAGATAGATAGGTCAGCAGGTAAAATGAATAATGCATTTTATGGCCGTGTTAATAGATGTAATTTAGGAGAGAGAGAGAGAGAGAGAGAGAGAGAGAGAGAGAGAGAGAGAGAGAGAGGAGTTATATTATCTGACTCCTTGGAACAATTTTGAGAGAGAGAGAGACTAAAGGATTGGACAACAGTGTGACACAAGAGTAGTTGATGTGCTTAACAAGGGGACAGAGTGTAGTATTAGCGGTAGGGTCTCTCTCTCTCTCTCTCTCTCTCTCACACACACACACACACACACACACACACACACACACACACACACACACACACACACAGGCATGATAGCAATAGTGTGCGTGTGTGTGAGAGAGAGAGAGAGAGAGAGAGAGAGAGAGAGAGAGAGAGAGAGAGAATACCATAACCAGACCTATTGGCGAGATTTAGCGTGGTTTAGAGAGAGAACGTCAGCCAGTTAAATTTTTTCTTGCCGGTAGAACGTCCTCGCATGTGTTACGCTTTTGTTGTACTGGTGATAGGCGCGATGAGGAAGGGGAATTCTTAACACCGGCTACCTAGCGATTTAGTTTGCATATACGTGTAGCACCTTAGGGATTTCTATCTATCTATTGCCAGACGCCTTAATCCCGTAAGGGGTGGCCACAAACAAATCGCCTCCATGTCGCCCTGTCCCCCGCCATTTCATTGCCCTCAAGGATTTATTTAACCCTTTAGTGGGAGTTTTGACTTTTTTTAAGATCTCGTATTGAACGTGTTATATATTGAAAATTTTATCTGCCCCCCTCCCCCCCCATTTCGAAAAATTCTGGGACTGTAATTTCATGTGTAAGAGGATGCAATTTAAAGTGTACTCGGTCTGAAGGGGTTATCTCTCTTACATACATTTTTTTTATGGTGGAAATAGTTACTGATAAATATGATTATCAACGCGCCTTATTTATTTATATATATTTTATATATATTGTATTTGTTTTATTTTTTATTATTAGTTGTATTTATTTATTTATTTATTTACCGGTATTTATTTATATCTTGAGTCTGTGTTATTATTTTATTTTTTTATCGTATTTCATATTTACCTATTTATTTATATCTAGAGGCCGTTGTATTTTCTTTTTTATTTTATTTATTGTACGGTATTTATTTTTATATCGAGTCTGTGCTGGTAATTTATATGTATGAGAATTTACCTGCCTTTTTTGAAGCACCGGTAGCAATGGATTTATAGAGATAGTTGATTTATTTTCATTTATATAGAAGATGTTTGTTGACGTATTGGGTTTATTTGCATTTAAAGTGAAGATTTATTGGTTGTAAAATTTGTGTTGTTTATCAGGTTAAAGCATCATCATCATAATTATCATCATTATGCTTATCATTATCACCACTACCACCACCACCCTCCTCCTCCCCCTCTGTATCGTCACCACAACCGCCACCATTCACCTCTATATCATCATCATCATCATCATCATCATCCTTACCATCATCATCGTTAACACCATCACCACCACCACCACCACCACCACCACCCTCCTCCCCCTCTGTATCATCACCACCACCATCACCACAACCACCACCACCCTTCTCCTCCCCCTCTATGTCATCACCACCACCATCACCACAACCACCACCACCCTCCTCTATATCATCATCATCATCACCATCCTCCTTACCATCATCATCGTTAACACCATCACCACCACCACCACCATCATCCCTCTCCTTATCATCCTTATCCTCATCATCACCATCATCATCATCATCATCTACGAAAATACCTAATAATAATAATAATAATAATAATAATAAATAATAATAATAATAAGTAAAAAAATAAATAAAAACGGGGTCCAGACAAATTCAGTGACCCCCCCCCAAAAAAAAATCCCTCAGTAAATGTCAAAACCAGGTCATAAAGTCGACAACCCCGCCTCTTTACCGCATATTTACGACTCTGCTGCTTGATGTGTCTGGGATTAGCGCTCAATTCTTGGAAGCCGCTCAAGGCCTTTTCCTGAGCGCGCGTGTGTGCTGGTTGGCGATGATAATTCTGCGTTAATTGGCGAGTATTTGGCGAATTTATGTATATTGAGGTTTTGAGAGTAAGTTAGGAATTAGAAATGTTAGGATAAGTTAGTTAGTTGCGTGTGTTGGGAGTTGGTATGTGAGGATAAGTTAGTTAGGTAGGTGTGTTAGGAGTTAGCTAGATTAGGGTATAGCTAAGAAATATTTGGCGAAGTAATGTGAGAATAATTTGATGTGATAAGTTGGTTAATAATGAGGTATATTAGGATAAGTTGGTTAGGTGGATAAGTTAGGTGCATGTGTTAGGAGTTCACTTTGTTATTTAATTATTGTTAATTATTTAGTGAAGTTATATGTGGAGATGATACTGTCAGTCTCTCTCTCTCTCTCTCTCTCTCTCTCTCTCTCTCTCTCCCTCTCCCCCAGGTCACGTGAAAATGGCAAGGGAGTGGTTGTGACGTTTCTAGGTTATCCAGCAGAGAGAGAGAGAGAGTAACTTATTAATTGTAAGAGTAAGTTTAGGCTGATAGAGAGAGAGAGAGAGAGAGTAACTTATTAATTGTAAGAGTAAGTTTAGGCTGATAGAGAGAGAGAGAGAGAGAGAGAGAGAGAGAAACTTATTAATTGTAAGAGTAAGTTTAGGCTGATAGAGAGAGAGAGAGAGAGAGAGAGAGATCGTAACTTATTAATTGTAAGAGTAAGTTTAGGCTGATAGAGAGAGAGAGAGAGAGAGAGTAACTTATTAATTGTAAGAGTAAGTTTAGGCTGATAGAGAGAGAGAGAGAGAGAGAGAGAGAGCAACTTATTAATTGTAAGAGTAAGTTTAGGCTGATAGAGAGAGAGAGAGAGAGATAGTAACTTATTAATTGTAAGAGTAAGTTTAGGCTGATAGAGAGAGAGAG
>NC_136957.1:35738245-35755745 GCF_032717465.1 Coenobita brevimanus | reverse complement strand
TTATCTCATCTCTTACTCTTATCTCTTATTTATCTTTTATTTTTTATTATCACGTGCTTACCTTTTATTTTCTCTTATCTCTTATTCACTTACCTTATTTATCTCGTTCATACTCATTTATTCTCCTATTTAAGCCTGGCCTAAAACTGCCATCTCTCCTTGAATGCTAAGTTGTAATAATAGATTTAACTCATTTATTCATCAATCAATCAATCAATCATTTCCTGTGGCACCCCACGGGATGCATAGGGTCTCAATGAACTCTCTCCACCAATATTTGTCTCTTGCCATCCCCTTCAGGTCCCACCAACACTCCTCTCCTGCTTCTCATTTCATTGTCCTCAACCAGGTCTCCCTCGGCCTACCTCTACCTCTTCTTCCTCTAGCAGTCCACTCTTCCAATTAACTTCGTCTGAACTCACCAGCTTTCCTCAGCGCAAAGATCTTCACTCTTCATTCTATCTTGGTCTGTCTGCCATCTCTCCATCTTGAATGCTAAGTTGTAACAATAGAATTAACTCTATTTTACCGGGTCTAAATTCCCTCTCTCTCTCTCTCTCTCTCTCTCTCTCTCTCTCTTCATTGCTTATAACTTTGCTTTTTTCATTCCTTCTTGGCCTAAAATTGCCATCTCTCCATCTTGAATGCTGAGTTTTAACAATAGATTAACAACAGAATGTGCTACAATACTCCTTTCACTCCTTCTTGGCCTAAAATTGCCATCTCTCCATCGTGAATGCTCAGCTGTAACAATAGATTAGCACCGGAATATGGTGCTAGTCACGAGGAAGTGCTATGGAAAGGATGTAGAGCCTTAATATTGCCTTATTCTGCCTTTGAGTTACGTAAATCCGCAAAAGGACGAAAATCTGGGTCAAGTTAAGGCGAAAAAGACCTTAGTGATTTGTGTACTAAGATAGATAGATAGAGGGATAGATAGATAGATGGTAGGATGGATAGGTAGACGGATGGATGGATAGATAGATAGATAGATGGATGGATGGATAGAATTCTGGATGATGATGATGAGAGGAGAAGGAAGAGGAGGAAGAGTGCAATGATGATGATGATGATGAGAGGAGAAGGAAGAGTGCAATGATGATGATGATGATGAGAGGAGAAGGAAGAGTGCAATGATGATGATGATGAGAGGAGAAGGAAGAGGAGGAAGAGTGCAATGATGATGATGATGATGAGAGGAGAAGGAAGAGTGCAATGATGATGATGATGATGAGAGGAGAAGGAAGAGTGCAATGATGATGATGATGATGAGAGGAGAAGGAAGAGTGCAATGATGATGATGATGATGATGATGAGAGGAGAAGGAAGAGGAGGAAGAGTGCAATGATGATGATGAGAGGAGAAGGAAGAGAAGGAAGAGTGCAATGATGATGATGAGGAGGAAGAGGGTTATGATGATGAAGATAATGATGATGATGAGGAGGAGGAGGAAAATGATGATAATGATGATGATGAGGACGAGGATAATGATGATGATGATGAGGAGGAGGATAGTGATGATGATGAGGACGAGGATAATGATGATGATAGTGATGATAAAGATGAGGAGGAGGAGAAGGAGGGAGAAAAAGATAATATTGTTAATGCTGAAGGGATTGATAAAAATGATGATAGTGATGATGATAGTGAATGCAGTGGCGTATCTTAAAGTCCTTATCAATTGCCACACTATCAATCTCTATCTCTTTATCTACATTATCTATCTGGAAGCCTTGGTATACTAAAAATAAATTCATTCTTTATCGCACCTCTGATTAGATTGAGTTACCTTTATTTATATTTATTCGTATATTCTCTCTCTCTCTCTCTCTCTCTCTCTCTCTCTCTCTCTCTCTCATGCAGAAGTTTTATAATACGGTATTTACAGGTATGGTTTCTCTCTCTCTCTCTCTCTCTCATGCAGAAGTTTTATAATACGGTATTTACAGGTATGGTTTCTCTCTCTCTCTCTCTCTCTCTCTCTCATGCAGAAGTTTTATAATACGGTATTTACTGGTATGCTCTCTCTCTCTCTCTCTCTCTCTCTCTCTCTCTCTCTCTCTCAGCTAACTGCGTAGGCGTCTTACGTAACCCGGACCTAAGGAGTTTCCCCGCTTGAAACCAAAATGGCGGCCGTGTCCCCAAAGAGCTTATGTAAAACCCTCAGTACGATACATTTAGGAATTGGACGATAAATTTTGGAAACCCCAATAGGAATGTATGGGTGATTCCAGAATGTATCGTTCAGTGGCTGTTTATTTCGTTTTCTTGGTTATAATCGTCTTTTTCCATTACTTCGTTTCTTTAAATGTTTCGTTTTCTCTTCCTTCTTTCCTTCCTTCCTTCCATTTTATCTCCCATTCTTCCTTCCTTTCTTTCCTTCCTTCTTATCTTCTTCCTTCCTTTCCTTTCCTTTCCTTTCTTTCCAACTATCCTTCCTTCCTTCCTTCATTTCCTTTCCTTCCAACTATCCTTCCTTCCTTCCTTCTGTCAATCCTTCCTTTCTTCCTTCCTTTCCTTCCTCCCATCCTACCATCCATCCATCCATCAATCCTTCCTTCCTTTCAACCATCCGTCATTCCATCTTTCCTTTCTTCCTTCTTGCCTTCCAACCATCTGTCCATCCATCCTTCCGTCCTTCGTTCCTTCCTTCCCTCCTTTCCTTCCTTCCTTCCTTCCTTCCATCCATCCGTCAGTCCTTCCTTCCATCCATCCGTCAGTCCTTCCTTTCTTCCTTCCTTCTTTCCCTCCTTCCTTCCATTCATCCATCAACCCATCCTTCCTTCCTTCCAACCTGTCATCCATCCGTCCTTCCTTCCTTCCTTCATTCATTCCTTCTTTCCTTCCTTCCTTCCTTCCTTCCTTCCTTCCAACCTTTCATCCATTCGTCAGTCCTTCCTTCCTTCCAACCTTCCATTCATCCATCCTTCCTTCATTCATTCCTTTCCTTCCTTCATTCCTTCCTTTCCCTCCTTCTTTCCTTCCTTCATTTCCTTTCTCCCTTTCAGCTTATTCTCTCATCCCATCCTTTCCTTCCTCCCACTTTCCTTTTTTCCTCTCTTCCCTCCCTCCCTCTCTCCCTGCTTTCCTTTATTCCTCCTCCTCCTCATTTCTTTATCCATTCTCTCTCTCTCTCTCTTTCTCTCTGATTATTATTCTCCTGCCTTCTTCCTTTCCTAACCCTCTCGTTTTCTCTCCTCCCCCCACTTCCTCATCCTCTCTCTCTCTCTCTCTCTCTCTCTCTCTCTCTGATTATTATTCTCTTCTGCCTTCTCCTTCCTTTCCTAACCCTCTCGTTTTCTCTCCTCCCCCCACTTCCTCATCCTCTCTCTCTCTCTCTCTCTCTCTCTCTCTCTCTCTCTCTCTCTCTCTCTCTCCCCGTTATTCCCTTCTCTTCTCCTTCTTGTTTTTCTTCCTCCCTCCCTCCCTCTCTCCCTCCCTCCCTCCCATTTTTCCTGCGTATCCGTTTGATCTTCCCACCGTCCTTATTTCCCTCCATCCCTCCCTTCCTCCCCCCCTCCTTCCCTCCCTCCCTCCCTTCCTCCCCCCCTCCCTTCCTCCCCCCCTCCTTCCCCCCCCCTCCCTTCCTCCCCCCCTCCTTCCCTCCCTCCCTCCGTCCTTCTTTATCTCTCCCTTCCTGCAGCGGTCCCTCCCTCCCTCCCTCCCTTCTCGCCACCTACCCACCTTCCTTCTTATTTCTCCCTACCTTCCACCTTTCCTTCCTCCCCTCCCCTTCGTCCCTCGTACCTGCCTACCTACCTACCTACCTGCCAACTTTCCGTCCTACCTTCCACCTTTCCATCTCTCCCTGCATCCCTACTCTCCTACCTACCTACCTACCTACCTACCTTCCTTCCTCCTCTCTTTCCATCCTTCCTTCCTTCTTTCCTCTTTCCTTCCTTCCTTCCTTGCTCCTCTCTTTCCGTCCTTCCTTTCTTCCTCTCCTTCCTTCCTTCTTCGTGTCTTTCCTTCCTTCCTTCCCTTCTTCCTCCTCGCTTTCTTCTCATCTCCCTCCTTTTCACGTTTCCTTCATCTTCCCTCCCTCCCTCCCATCTGTCTTCCTCCCAACTCCCTCCATCCTCTCCTTTTCTCCCTCCCGCTTTTCTCCCTCCCTGTCATCTTCCATCTTGAATTACCTCCCCTCCTCCTCCCTTTTCCCCATCCCCTCTCTCTCTCTCTCTCTCTCTCTCTCTCTCTCTCATTTCCATAATATTCCCTTTATTCATATTACCTCCTTGACATGGATCGTAAGACGTTTTGAGGCACTACCTGTCCTTGTAACTCCAGGAATCCCGTCTCTTCCACTACTTTTCCCTGTTTATCTCAGTCTCAACCTTCTCTCCCCCTCCCCCTCCCTCTCTCCCTCTCCTATTTTCCTCTCCCTCTCTCCCTCCCCTCCTTCCTCCACCTCCTACTTTCCTCTCCCTCTCTCCCTCCCCTCCTTCCTCCACCTCCTACTTTCCTCTCCCTCTCTCCCTCCCCTCCTTCCTCCACCTCCTACTTTCCTCTCCCTCCCCTCCTTCCTCCACCTCCTACTTTCCTCTCCCTCTCTCCCACCCTCCTTCCTCCACCTCTCTCTTACTTTTCCTCCCTCCCCTCCTCGCTCCTTCCTCCACCTCTCTCCTAGTTTCCTCCCTCCCTGCCTCCCTCCTGCTTTCCTCCCTCCCTACCTCCCTCTGCCTCTTTCCCTCCCTCCCTCCCTCCCTCCCCCTCCTTCCTCCACCTGTCCTACTTTCCTCTCCCTGTCCCTACCTTTCTCCCACTGCCTTTGCCCTCTCTCGCTCTCCCTCTTTCCCTCCCTCCCTCCCTCCCTCCTACTTTCCTCCCTGCCTCAACTGCGTAGGCCTCCCGTTATGTAAGGCCTCATTTTTATTAGAGGGCAGCGGTGGTAGGAATTTGTGTTAGAACGTGATAGACGGGTGTTAGAGAGGTATGGGTGGTGTTAGAAGGGAGGTTAGGGGTTGGTAGGAAGATGTTAGGGGTGATAGTGTAATGTTTGGAGCGGTGAGATGGTGATAGAGGGGTGTTAGAGTGTGATAGACGGGTGTTAGAGAGGTATGGGTGGTGTTAGAGGGGAGGTTAGGGGTGATAGGGAGGTGTTAGGGGTGGTACTTTGGTGTTTGGGGTAGTGAGATTGTGATGTAGTGGTGTTAGAACGTGATAGACGGGTGTTAGAGAGATATTGTTGGTGTTAGAGGGGAGGTTAGGGGCGATAGGGAGGTGTTAGGGATGATAGAGAGGTGTTAGGGTGATAGTGTGGTGTTTGGAGTAGTGAGATGGTGATAGAGTGGTGTTAGAACGTGATAGACGGGTGTTAGAGAGGTATGGTTGGTGTTAGAGGGGGTGTTAGGGATGATAGAGAGATGTTAGGGGTGGTAATGTGGTGTTAGGGTGACAGTGTGGTGTTTGGGGTAGTGAGATGGTGATAAGAGTGGTGTTAGAGGGGAGGTTATGGGTGATAGAGGTGTTAGGAGGGTGATAGTGTGGTGTTTGGGGTAGTGAGATGGTGATAGAGGGGTGTTAGAGGGGAGGTTAGGGGTGTTAGAGTGTTAGGGGGGTCATTGTGTGGTGTTTGGAGTAATAAAGTAGTGAGATGGTGTTAGAGTGTGACAGACGCGTGTTAGAGAGGTGAATGTGATATTACGTAAGGTGGTGGTGATAGAGTGGTGTTATTTTTTTAAAAGTAACTGATCTGTGTAGGCTTGGTACCTGGGTGGATGCCGCATTTGCGTCTTCACCCAGTTTACAGGGGCATCATAGCAGGCTCTATTTCACCCCGTTGCTTAGTTATATGGTCACCACCCAGCGTTGTAAATGGTTTCCTGGGTTAAGGGAAGGCATTAGGCTTGCCATTCAGTGTAGAGTTACTTGAAGCGGGAAGAAGAGTTATATAAAGTGACAGGAAGGATGGGAGAAGTACTAAGAGAAGAGGGCACACACACACACACACACACACACACACACACACACACACACCAAAAAATTTAAAAGTTGAAGGAAGAAGCAGAGAGCACTACATCAAGTGAGTGGATGATGCTCGCCACCACATACCGCCTGATAGGAGTGGTTTGGGATGATTGCAGTGATAGAGAAGGGAGTTGCGAGTTAGATAAGGTGTGTTAGGAGGTGATAGTGGTGTTAGAGAGGTGAGCAAATGGTGATAGGGTGATGTTAGAGGGTGATACAGGTGTGTGTGTGTGTGTGTGTGTATGTGTGTGTGTGTATGTGTGTGAGAGAGAGAGAGAGAGAGAGAGACTAGTGGAGTTAATGGAGAGATTGATAAATAGATACAAATAGATAGAGTTGATGCAGAGAGAGAGAGAGAGAGAGAGAGAGACTAGTGGAGTTAATGGAGAGATTGATAAATAGATACAAATAGATAGAGTTGATGCAGAGAGAGAGAGAGACTAGTGGAGTTAATGGAGAGATTGATAAATAGATACAAGTAGATAGAGTTGATGCAGAGAGAGAGAGAGACTAGTGGAGTTAATGGAGAGATTGATAAATAGATACAAGTAGATAGAGTTGATGCAGAGAGAGAGAGAGAGAGAGAGAGAATGTATGCCTTGGAAACTGAGTGAGAGTTAGGCCTGTATGTGGTGGTGGTTGAGGTGTAATGATATTCTCTCCCTCTCTCTCTCTCTCTCTCTCTCTCTCTCTCTCTCTCTTTCTCTCTGATGGCTTTTAGCGCATGGACGTTATTTTTTTATTTAGTCCTGTTATTGCATAGAGAGAGAGAGAGAGAGAGAGCTAGCCTGAATTCTGTGTTCGAGATATACATGCAGAGGGAGAATTTTGTGTGTGTGTGTGTGTGTGTGTGTTCCAGTTTTAACACTCCCTTAGCGGTGTGTGTGTGTGTGTGTGTGTGTGTTCCAGTTTTAACACCCCCTCAGCACGGTGTGTGTGTGTGTGTGTGTGTGTGTGTGTGTGTGTGTGTGTGTGTGTGTGTGTTCCAGTTTTAACACTCCCTTAGCGGTGTGTGTGTGTGTGTGTGTGTGTGTGTGTGTGTGTGTGTGTGTAGAAAGAGAGAGAGTCAGGGAAGCATGCATAGTTACCGTACTAATGAAAGCATCTAAGTTACAAGAAAGTATGTATGATGCTAGAAAGTTGTGTGTAGTTAGTATCAAGAGTGTGTAGAGAATCAGAAGTGTGAGAAGAGTGTGTAGGTGTGTAGTTAGTATGAGGAGTATGTAGAGAATTAGAAGTGTGTAGTGTGAGGAGAGTGTGCAGGTGTGTAGTTAGTATGAGGAGTATGTAGAGAATTAGAAGTGTGTAGTGTGAGGAGAGTGTGCAGGTGTGTAGTTAGTATGAGGAGTATGTAGAGAATTAGAAGTGTGTAATATGAGTGTGTAGTGTGAGGAGAGTACGCAGGTGTGTAGTTAGTATGAAGAGTATGTAATATGAGTGTGTGTAGTCTGAGAAGGATGTGTAGGTGTGTAGTTAGTATGAGGAGTATGTAGAGAATTAGGAGTGTGTAGTGTGAGGAGAGTGCAGGTGTGTAGTTAGTGTGAGGAGTATGTAGAGAATTAGGAGTGTGTAAAATGAGTGTGTGTGGTCTGGGAAGGATGTGTAGGTGTGTAGTTAGTATGAGGAGTATGTAGAGAATTAGGAGTATGTAATATGAGTGTGTAGTGTGAGGAGAGTGTGCAGGAGACTTTCTAAGGAGGGTAGGTAGGTAGGTAAGTAAGGAGAGTTTGGGGAGTGTAGTGTGTGTTAGGTAACGTGGACCTCTTCCCCTTTCTGTTATACAATGCTCTCTCTCTCTCTCTCTCTCTCTCTCTCTCTCTCTCTCTCTCTCGAAAATTACATAAGCTTTTTTAGTTTCTTATCCTCTCTCCCTTTCCCGAAATCTCTCTCTCTCTCTCTGTCTCTCTCTCTCTCTCTCTCTCTCTGTCTCTCTCTCTGTCTGTCTGTCTGTCTGTCTCTCTCTCTCTCTCTCTCTCTCCTCTCTCCTAATTTTTATGCATACTTAGAGAATAATTTTTTTCTGTGTGTGTGTGTGTGTGTGTGTGTGTGTGTGTGTGTGTGTGTGTACTGTATGTATGTATGGATATATGTATGTACGTATGTTGTGGCTACCGGTGGACTGTTTATTTAGATATAGTTAAAGATAGGTTTAAAGATAGAGATAAATATATAGAGAGTAAAGAAAAAGGTAAAGAAATAGACAGATAACATCATTGTAGTCTGCCTTGTGACCTTCCGATTTTATGAGAGAGAGAGAGAGAGAGAGAGAGAAAGAAGTTAGGGTAGTGAATAATGTAAAGGAAAAGGAGAGAGAGTAAAGAAGTTTGAGTAGTGAATAAAGGAAGAGAGAGAGAGAAAGTTAGAATAGTGAATAATGTAAAGGAAATGGAGAGAGAGAGAGAGAGAATTAAAGAGTAGAGAGTAATGTAAAAGGAATTTAGAGAAAGAAAGTAAAAGACGGTCTGGAATTCGTGGGATGTTACGTAATGTACCGTATGTTTTGATGGGAGAGAGAGAGAGAGAGAGATTTTGGGAAAGGGAGAGAGGAGGAAGAGAAGTTAAAGAAAGACTATGTGAATTTTAGAGAGAGAGAGAGAGAGAGATTTTGGGAAAGGGAGAGAGGAGGAAGAGAAGTTAAAGAAAGACTATGTGATTTTTAGAGAGAGAGAGAGAGAGATTTTGGGAAAGGGAGAGAGGAGGAAGAGAAGTTAAAGAAAGACTATGTGATTTTTAGAGAGAGAGAGAGAGATTTTGGGAAAGGGAGAGAGGAGGAAGAGAAGTTAAAGAAAGACTATGTGAATTTTAGAGAGAGAGAGAGAGAGAGAGAGAGAGAGAGAGAGAGAGAGAGATTTTGGGAAAGGGAGAGAGGAGGAAGAGAAGTTTAAAATGATTATGTAATTTTGGAGAGAGAGAGAGAGAGAGAATTTTAGTATATGTATGTATTGAAATGTGACTGTATGTGCGGTGTGTACGTGTTAATGGTATGTATGTGTGTATGTAAACGTAGCTTGTATTTATTATGTATGTGTGTGCGTCGATGGTATGTGTGTGTGTGTATTTAACCGTGTCTTGTTATATAACGTTTTGTTTTGTTCCTTATAACGAAGTTTGTTACGCCCTGGTGGGCACTTTGCCGGGGTTAGAGAGAGGGAGGGAGAGAGAGAGAGAGAGAGGTAGAGAGAGAGAGAGAGAGATTGCGTGATTGAGTGTAAATATAGATACTGAGACGTAGGCCATGTGTGTGTACCCCTCTCTCTCTCTCTCTCTCTCTCTCTCTCTCTCTCATTACATAATCTTTTAATTTCTCATCCTTTCCCTTTCCCAATACATCTCTCTCTCTCTCTCTCTCTCTCTCTCTCTCTCTCTCTCTCTCATTACATAATCTTTTAATTTCTCATCCTCTCCCTTTCCCAATACATCTCTCTCTCTCTCTCTCTCTCTCTCTCTCTCATTACATAATCTTTTAATTTCTCATCCTCTCCCTTTCCCAATTTTCCCAATACATCTCTCTCTCTCTCTCTCTCTCTCTCTCTCTCTCTCTCTCCAAAATTACATAATCTTTTAATTTCTCATCCTCTCCCTTTCCCAATACATCTCTCTCTCTCTCTCTCATTACATAATCTTTTAATTTCTCATCCTCTCCCTTTCCCAATACATCTCTCTCTCTCTCTCTCTCTCTCTCTCTCTCTCTCTCTCTCATTACATAATCTTTTAATTTCTCATCCTCTCCCTTTCCCAATACATCTCTCTCTCTCTCTCTCTCTCTCTCTCTCTCTCTCTCTCTCTCTCTCTCTCTCTCTTTGTGTGTGTGTAGTAAGTTCATGAAGCTGGCAAAATATTGATACGCGCCCATACCAGCAGACTGAGCCGTGCACGCATCACGCAAGATATGGGAACGCAAAACACAGAATGCTGTATTTTCGAATGTATCACCGGACTGAAGGGGTTAAGTCTTGCAGATGCGTCTTAAATTGATAAAATAGTGATAGATGTTTTATTATTATTATTATTATTATTGTTGTTGTTGTTGGTTTTATTATTATTATTATTATTATTATTATTATTATTGGTTTTATTATGAGATGGAGGGATGGGGAGGAGAGGTATATGAGAGAGGGGGGTGCGAGTTGGGAGTGGGGCAGTGAAATGGCGGGGGACAGGGCGACGTGGAGGCGATTTATTTGTGGCCACCCCGAACGGGATTGAGGCGTCTGGCAATAGATAGATAGATAGATTATTATTATTATTATCCTACGGTCCTCATGGGGCAACGTAGGACTGGATGATGGATGAATGTGTTATTATTATTACCGTATTATTATTATTATTATTATTATTATTATTATTATTATTATTATTATTTTAGGAGTAGTTGTTGTTGTAGTAGCAGCAGCAGTAGTAGTAGTAGTAGTTGTAGATGTTATTGTTATAGCAGCAGTAGTAGTAGTTGCAGTAGTAGTAGTGGTTGTTGTAGCAGTTGTAGTACCGGTAGTAATAGTTGTTGTTTTAGTAGTAGCAGTAGTAATAGTAGAGGTAGCAGTAGTAGGTAGTAGTAGTAGTAATAGTAGAGGTAGCAGTAGTAGGTCGTAGTAGTAGTAGAGGTAGTGTAAATATAACAAGCTATTACTATGATGTTTACATGAGGTCGCTCTTGTATTATGTAAACATGTATTTGTGTTTACAGCTGCACACAGACATTGACCTGAGTGTTGAGAGAGAGAGAGAGAGAGATCAGAGGCGCAGTTGTGGAGGGAGGATAGGGTGAGGAAAGAAAGAAAGGAAGGAGAGAGAGATCAGAGGCGCAGTTGTGGAGGGAGGATAGGGTGAGGAAAGAAAGAAAGGAAGGAGAGAGAGAGAGAGATCGATCAGAGGCGCTGTTAAGGAGGGAGGAAAGGGTGTGGAAAGAAAGAAAGGAAGGAGAGAGAGAGAGAGAGATTAAAAACTTGAAAACAGAAGGGAACGAATTCGAGAATAGACATGAGAGAGAGAGAGAGAGAGAGAGAGAGAGAGAGAGAGAGAGAGAGATAGTAAAGTGGGTTGTCGTGCATTTTGCTGGTTTCATTTGACTAGTAATTATGGACGGAATTGGCCACTGTGTTTAGGTAGTTGTGGTGGTTGTGGTTGTGGTAGTAGTAGTGGTGGTGGTGGTAGTGGTAGTGGTGGTAGTAGTAGTGATATTACTGTTGCCTCATTATTATTATTATTGTTATTATTATTATTATTATTATTATTATTTGTATCATCATCATTATTATTAGTATTAGTATTATTTTTATCATTATTATAATTTTTACTATTTTTATTATCATCATTATTATTATTATTATCATTATTAGTATTATTTTTATCATTATTATTATTATTATTATTATTATTATTATTATTATTATTAATATATGTGTGGTAACTGTATATTGGAATCATCGCGTCAATATAATTTTTTTCGTCCTTTTTCTGTATTGTTATTTATTTTAGTTTTTCCTGAAGCCTTTGATGGATTTTTTGAGTTAGGACAAAAGCATAGATATTTTTTTTGTCCGTTTTTTTTTTCATATTTTTTAATTGTAGTTGTTTTCCTTGTTTTTTTAGTGTTGATATAAGCATAGTTTTTTTTTCGTGTTATTGTTTGATTCTCTCTCTCTCTCTCTCTCTCTCTCTCTCTCTCATTTTCGTACATACATACAGTACATCATCATTCTCGGTCTCCTTATCACACTAGGCTACATACATACACATACATACATACTTACACATACTACATACATACACTCATACATGCATACATCTACTCATACATACACTCATTCGTACATACACACTCATACTTACACATATACATACACTCATGCACACATATGCACACACTCATACAAATATATACACATACGCAAATAACATACATACTCATACTTACACATATACATACATACATACATACTCATGCACACACATAGTCATACATACAAATACATACACATATACTCATTCATACATACACACATACATACACACACAACTAATGTATACATGATCATACAGACCTAGAGGACATGAATTGGGAGAGAGGGGGGGGGAGGGGCATGGTGTGGTCGATGGTGAGATTAATAGGTTATGTAAGAGAGAGAGAGAGAGAGAGAGAGAGAGAGAGAGAGAGAGAGGCGAATTTTAGATGGTGGGCAAATAGATGGGCAGGTAGATAGATAGGTGAATTGGAGAGAGAGAGAGTTATGTAGGTGAATTTTAGGTGATGGACAAATAGATAGATAGGTAAATAAGTGTGTGTGTGTGAGCGA
Source organism: Coenobita brevimanus (assembly GCF_032717465.1). NCBI lineage: Eukaryota > Metazoa > Arthropoda > Malacostraca > Decapoda > Coenobitidae > Coenobita > Coenobita brevimanus. The sequence goes on along the minus strand of NC_136957.1, from coordinate 35,743,485 downwards.
GGGAGAGAGAGAGTTATGTAGGCTAATTTTGGGCGATAGACATGTAGGTAGATGGCTAAATAAGAGAGAGAGAGAGAGAGATTTAGGCGAATATTAGGCGATAGACATATAGATAGATGGGTAAATAAGAGAGAGAGAGAGAGAGAGAGAGAGGCTAATTTTTAGTGGTAGACATGTACATAGATTGATAAATGGGAGAGAGTTATGTAGGTGAATATTAGGCGATAGATATGTAGGTAGATGGGTAAATAAGAGAGAGAGAGAGTTTAATTTTAGGTGATAGACATGTAGATAGATAGGTAAATGAGAAAGAAGAGAGTTAGGTAGGCGAATATTAGGCGATAGATATGTAGATAGATGAGTAAATAAGAGAGAGTGAGAGTTAGGTAGGCGAATATTAGGCGATAGACATGTAGATAGATGGGTTAATAAAAGAGAGAGAGGATGTAGGCAAATTTTAGGTGATATACATGTAGATAGATGGGTAGATAAGACAGAGAGAGAGAGAGTGAGAGGAGGGAGAGAAAATGGTGAATTAGTGACAAGTTGAAGATGAAGGAAAGTACAAACAGCGAAATATAAGACTGGATATAAAGTGTGATAATATATATGTGAAAAAAGGAGTGAGGAAAATTGAAGGATGGAAGGACAGAGGGAAGGATATCAGAGGGAAATGGGAGGGAGAAGGAAGGAAGGATAGAGAGGAGCAATAAGGAAGAATGGAAAGAAAGAGGGAAGGAAGCTTGAAGGATAGAAAGGAAGAGGGAAGGAAGCTTTAAGGATAGAAAGGAAGTGGGAAGGAAGCTTGAAGGATAGAAAGGAAGAGGGAAGGAAACTTTAAGGATAGAAAGGAAGTGGGAAGGAAGCTTGAAGGATAGAAAGGAAGAGGGAAGGAAGAAGGATAGAAAGAAAGAGGGAAGGATAGAAAGGAATAAGGGAAGGAAGGAGGAAGGATAGAAAGGAGGAAGAGGGAAGATAGGATTGAAAAAATAAATAGGGAAGGAAGAATAGAAAGAAGGAAGGAGGAGAGGGAGGAGGAAGAAGGAAGGATAGAAAGGAGGAAGAGGGAAGGATAGGATGGAGAAGGAAGGAAGGAAGGATAGAAAAAATTGGGAAGGAAGGATTGAAAGGAGGGAGAAGGAAGAAAGGATAGAAAGAAGGAAGGAAGGATAGAAAGAAGGAAGAGGGAAGAAGGGAAAAGAAGAAGAAAGGAGGAAGAAGGAAAGATGGAAAGGAAGATGGAAGGAAGGATAGAAAGAAGGAAGGAAGGATGTAAAGAGGAAGGAAGGGAAGTGATTGCGTAAGGCGAATTGGGGGAAGGAAGAGGAGGAGAGCCACAGTTGAGCATGGCAGCTTTAGGAAGCAGGCAGGCAGGAAGGCAGAGAGGCAGGCAGGCAGTTAAGCACGTTGGCAGAGAGGCAGGCAGGCAGTTAAGTACGTTGACAGAGAGGCAGGCAGGCAGTTAAGTACGTTGGCAGAGAGGCAGGCAGGCAGTTAAGCACGTTGGCAGAGAGGCAGGCAGGCAATTAAGCATTTTGGCAGAGAGGCAGGCAGGCAGTTAAGTAGGTAAGCAGAGAAGCAGCAAGCAGGCAGGAAGGCAGAGAGATAGCCAGGCAGTTTAGTAGGTAGGCAGAGAGGCAGCAAGCAGGCAGAGATAGGTAGGTAGACAGATAAGTATGTAGGTAGTTAGATAGGTACATAGGTAGGTAATCAGGCAGACATGTTGGTAGGCAGGAAGGTAGGTAGGTAGATGAGGAAACAGACAGGTAGGTAGGTAGGTAGGCATGTAAGTAGAGAGGAGGATAAGTAGATAGACAGGCAGGTAGGTAGATAAATAGTAGACAGGAAAGAAGGAAATGTTAGGAATGCGAAGAGAAGATGAAGGAAGGAAGGAAGAGTTAAGAATAAGTGAAAGGAAAATATAATAAAGGAATGAAGGAAGGAAATAAGGAAGTGTAAAGAAAGTAAAGTATAATGAAGGAAGGAAGGAAGTGAAGAGAAAATATGATGAAAGAAAGAAGAAATGAATGAATGAAGGAGTGAATGAATGAAGAAAGAAAGGAAGGAGTGAATGAAAGGATGATGAAGGAAAGAAATAAGGAAGAGTTAACAATGTGTGAAGAGAAAAGGAAGGAAGGAAGGAATGGAGAAAGGAGGGAAGTAAGGAAGAGTTAAGAATGAAGAGGAAGTGAAGGAAGGAAGAATGGAAGAGTTAGGAATGAGTGAAGAGTAAATGAAGGAAGGAAGGAAGGAGTGAATGAAGAAAGGAGGGAAGTAAGGAAGAGTTAAGAATGCAGAAGTGAAGGAAGGAAGGAAGCGTTAAGAATAAATGAAGAGGAAATGAAGGAAGGAAGGAAGGAGTGAATGAATGAATGAAGGGATAAATGGAGGAAATAATTGAATAAAGTAAATTAGGTGCATGAAGAGGCAAGAGGACCACATCTGAGCATAGCAACTTTAGGCAGACAGGCAGGATGTGGTTGGTTGGTAGGTAGGCAGGTAAGTAGGTAGGTAAGATGAGACTGGATAGGTTGGTAGGTAGGTAATTTGGATGATAGGTAGGTGGGTAGGTAAGCTGGGTGGTTGGTAAGTAGGTGGGTAGGTAGGTAGGTAAGCTGGTTGGTTGGTAGGTAGGTAGGCAGGTAGATAGACTGATTGGTATGTAGGTAGGTAGCTGGGTTGGTAGGTAGGCAAGCAGGAAAGATGAGGTTGGTAGGTAGGTGGATAGTTACGGTACGTCAGTAGGTAGGTAGGTAGGTTGGTTAGTAGGTAGGAAGTAGATAGGTAGGTAGGTAGGTAGCTTGGGGTTGCATCTAGTACAATTTACTCCGTTCACTTTGACTTGGCGTAAAATTGCCATCATTCCACCTTGAATACTGACCCATAACAAGACATCAACGCCAGAATATGATGCTAGTCACGAAGAAGTGCCATGGAAAGGACGTAGAGCCGCGATGCTGTCCCATTCTGTCACTCAGGAACGGGAAATACGCTGGGAAAGGACGAAAATCTGAGCCAGGTTGAAGTGGGCGACGTACAGATTGCAAGACGTAAAAGCAATAGAACGTCCGGTGCTGTGTTTGGGGGTATGCCTTCTCGGAAACCAAATACTGTTCCATATATCATTTTCTGAGCTAAAGATATAAGCTGGAGATACACGTACATATACATACACATACATACATACAAGGCTGGAGATATACATACATACATTCATATTAATACATACACATATACATACATACAAGGCTGGAGATACACACACACACACACACACACACACACACACACACACACACACACACACACACACACACACACACACACGCAAGCAGACCGACGGAGTGTGTAATTTAGCGTCCTTCATACATGACTGCATCAGGGGTGAGGTGGATGGTGGGGTGGATGGGGTGATGGATGAGTTAGTGAAGTGGATGAGTGGATGGTTGGATGGATGTTGTTGCTGAGTGGATAGATGAGTTTTAAAGAAGTAGATGGATGGATGGTTGGGTGGCTGGGGGAGTGTGGGAGTGAAGTGGATGGATGGTTGGGTGGCTGGGTAGATGGATGAGTAAATTTTAGAGTGGATGGATGGATGGTTGTTTGGGTGGCTGGGTAGATGGATGAGTTTGAGAGTGAAGTGGTTGGATGGGTGGCTGGATTGATGGATGGATGGTTGGATAGGTGGATGGCTGGGTTGATAGATGGATGGATGGCTGGGTTGATGGATGGATGATTGGGTAGATGGATGGGTGGTTGGGTTGATGGATGGATGATTGGGTGGTTGGGTTGATGGATGGATGGCTGGGTGGCTGGGTTGATGGATGGATGGCTGGGTGGCTGGGTTGATGGATGGATGGATGGGTAGATGGAAGAGTGTGGAAGTAAAGTGGATGGATGGTAAGATGGAAGAGTGTGGGAGTGAAGTGGATGGATGGTTGGGTGGCAGAGTAGATGGATGGATGGATGGTTAGGTGGATGGATGAGTTTTAGGGTGAAGTGGATGGATGGTTGGATTCTTGTTATTGTTGATGTCTTTGGGGCGAGCATACCCATCGACCACAAGCAAGTAGCCGCCTTATTGTGGCAGACAGCGCCTCGCCAGGATGGTAACAATCTCCTTCCACGTGGAAAGAGAGAGAGACTTGCCTGCTGATTGCATTATTACAGCCCTCTCTCTCTCTCTCTCTCTCTCTCTCTCTCGGCATTATATCCTTTCTTTTTCTTCGTCATTCCTTTTTTCTCCATTTCAACTTCCTTCTCGTCATTCCTTTTTTCTCCATTTCAACTTCCTTCTTTCCTTCCATCATCCCTTCCTTTCTTCCATCCTTTCCTTCCCGCTTTCCCACTCTCCTTCCTTCCTTCTATCTCTCACCCTCCTTCCTTCTTTCGATTCCTTCCTTCCTTCTCTCCTTTTTTTCCTCCCTCCCTTCCTTCCTTCCATCCTTTCTTTTCCTCACTCCATCCTTCCATCTTTCCCTCTCCCTCCTTCCTTCTTTCGATTCTTTCCCTCCCTCTCCTTGTTTCCTCCCTCCATCCGTTCCTTCCTTCCTTCCATCCTTTCCTTCCCTCTTTCCCTTACTCTCCTTCCTTCTTTCCCTCACCCTTCTTCCTTCCCTCCTTCTTCCTATTCCTTCCTTCCATCTCGTCTTTCTTCCTCCCCCTTCCTTCCTTCCATCCTTTCCTTCCTTCTTTCCCTCACTCTCCTTCCTTCTTTCCTTCTTCCTATTCTTTCCTTCCATCTCTTCTTTCTTCCTCCCCCCTTCCTTCCTTCCATCCTTTCCTTCCCTCTTTCCCTCACCCTTCATCCTTCTTCCTATTCCTTCCTTCCTTCTTTTTTCCTCCCTACCTTCCATCCTTTCCTATCTTCTTTCCCTTACTCTCCCTCCTTCTTTCCTTCACCTTCCTTTGATTCCTTCCTCCTTTTTTCTCCCTTCCTTCCTTCAGTTCTTTCCTCCCTTCGTTCTTCCTGTTCCTTCCTTCCTTCTTTTTTCCTCATTTCCTTCCATCCTTCTGAAAACGTAAAACATATTATCATCATTATTCTCGGATCGAACCCGTGACCATAGGATTAACAGACAGCGCACTCATCCACCCGGCTACCCTCTCTCACCCTCGTCATTATTATTATTATTATTATTATTTTATTTGTATCTTCCATTTGCGTGTTACGAATCTCTCTCTCTCTCTCTCTCTCTTTCTCTCTCTCTCTCTCTCTCTCTTTCTCTCTCTTTCTCTCT
>NC_136957.1:35710745-35725745 GCF_032717465.1 Coenobita brevimanus | reverse complement strand
TTATTTATGCAAAGTATGACGAACAAGGCAGTGAAATGGCGGGGGACAGGGCGACGTGGAGGCGATTTGTTTGTGGCCACGCCTTACGGGGTTAAGGCCTCTGGAAATAGATAGATAGATAGTTGACGACATTGGAAGGATTTACGTGACACAGGACTAAGGTGTAATAAGCAAAATAAATCGCTTCGAAATAGGTGTTAGGGAGCTTCCTCAACTGACTAGAATACGGGGGAGAGGGAGACCGAGGACGAGATGGAGAGATGTATAAGAGACTGACTAGGAGAGTGTATGAGTGAAGGAGAGATGTTGGGGAAAGGGCAGCGTGGTGGCGGTGATTTGTTTGTGGCCACCCCTTCCGAGATTAAGGCGTCTGGGTATAGATAGATGGATAGATGAGTAGTTGAATAGATAGATGAATATAGATAGATAGATAATAGATAGATGGATGGATAAGTAGATAGATAAGTAGATATATTGATGGATGGATAGATGGATAGATAGATGGGTAGATGAATAGATAGATAGATGGATAGGTAGATAGATAAGTAGATAGATGGATGGATAGATATAGATGAGTAGATCGAGGAACAGATAGATGGTTGGATGGATAAATAGATAAAGATGAATAGATAGATAGATAGATGGATGAATGAATAGATAGGATAGATAGATAGTTTGATAGATGAATGAATGGATAGATAGACAGATAGATAGGTAGATAGATAGATAGATAAAGTATATAATTGAACCAGATATACCCATTCAGTACGAGGACGCAGATATTTTTTGTAGTGTATCCTGCCTATTAGCGATTTATTCTTCAAGGAGAAACTTTTGCCCTAGAAGAGTTAGGCCTGTATTGTCGTGGAAAGCGCCGTAGCACCTCTTCCTTTGCGATTTATTTTTGGATATGACTGGTTAATATTCTTCTGTACGTTGGTGATGATTGTAAGGTAGGGATGATGATGGTGGTGATAGTGGTGATGATGATGTAGTGGTGGTGGTGATGATGGTGATGGTGGTGGTGGTGATGATGGTGATAGTCGTGATGATGATGGTTGCGGTGGTGGTGATGATGATGATGGTGATAGTGGTGATGATAATGATAGTAGTGGTGGTGATGATGATAATGATAGTAGTGGTGGTGATGATGGTAGTAGTGGTGATGATAATGATGGTAGTGGTGGTGATGATGGTAATAGTAGTGATGATGATGTTGGTAGTGATGATAATGGTGATAGTGGTGGTGGTGGTGATACTGGTGATGATAATGATGGTAGTGGTGGTGGTGATGATGATGGTAGTGGTGGTGATGATAGTGGTGATAATGGTTATGGTGGTAGGAGTGATGATGATGATGATGGTGATAGTAGTGATGATGATGGTAGTGGTGGTGATAATGATGGTAGTGGTGATGATGGTGATAGTAGTGATGATGGTAGTGGTGGTGTTGATGGTGATAGTGGTGGTGGTGATGATGATGGTAGTGGTGGTGATGATGATGATGGTAGTGGTGGTGATGATGATGATGGTAGTGGTGATGATGATGATATTGATGGTGGTGATGATGATGATGGTGATAGTGGTGGTGATGATGGTGATAGTGGTGATGGTGGTGGTGGTGGTGATGATGATGGCGGAGTTGGTGATGGTGTAGTGCTGATGGTAATAGCGTTAGTGGTGATGATGGTGGTGGTGATGATGATGATGATGATGATATACTGATGGTGAATGTATTTTGTATCCGAATGTAGCGAAGTTATTTTTGTAGTTTTAGATTGATAGATAGATAGATGGATAGATAGACAAAGTAGACAGGAGACAGAGTGAGACGTGAGGTGGAAAGGTAGGTAGGGATGCAGGTGAGAGAGAGAGAGAGTGAAAGTGAGTGGAGAGGGATTGCTGTGTCGGAGAGAGAGAGAGAGAGAGTGAAAGTGAGTGGAGAGGGATTGCTGTGTCGGAGAGAGAGAGAGAGAGAAAGTGAGTGAGTGGAGAGAGATTGCTGTGTCGGAGAGAGAGAGAGAGAGAAAGTGAGTGAGTGGAGAGGGATTGCTGTGTCGGAGAGAGAGAGAGAGAGTGAAAGTGAGTGGAGAGGGATTGCTGTGTCGGAGAGAGAGAGAGTGAAAGTGAGTGGAGAGGGATTGCTGTGTCGGAGAGAGAGAGAGAGAGAGAGAGTGAAAGTGAGTGGAGAGGGATTGCTGTGTCGGAGAGAGAGAGAGTGAAAGTGAGTGGAGAGGGATTGCTGTGTCGGAGAGAGAGAGAGAGAGAGAGAGAGAGAGAGTGAAAGTGAGTGGAGAGTGATTGCTGTGTCGGAGAGAGAGAGAGAGAGTGAAAGTGAGTGGAGAGGGATTGCTGTGTCGGAGAGAGAGAGAGTGAAAGTGAGTGGAGAGGGAATGCTGTGTCGGAGAGAGAGAGAGAGAGAGAGAGAGAGAGAGAGTGAAAGTGAGTGGAGAGGGATTGCTGTGTCGGAGAGAGAGAGAGAGTGAAAGTGAGTGGAGAGGGATTGCTGTGTCGGAGAGAGAGAGAGAGAGAAAGTGAGTGAGTGAGTGGAGAGGGATTGCTGTATTGGTGAGAGAGAGAGAGAAAGTGAAAGTGAGTGGAGAGGTATTGCTGTATTGGAGAGAGAGAGAGAGAGAGAGAGTCGGGGAGAGGAGGAGGGAGTGAGAGCTAGCAAGAGAGAGAGAGAGAGGTGGGGGAAGGGAGGGAGAGGGAGAGACTGCACCTAGCCGCTCTCTCTCTCTCTCTCTCACTCTCTCTCTCTCTCTCTTACTCACTCACTCACTCACTGTCAGCCGTACCGCACTCCTCGCTCTCTCGTCCTCTACACTGTACCGTAAAAGCAAGCCAGTGTAAGTGTACCGTATTTAAAGTCTACAATACTCTCTCTCGACGGTACACTAACGCTTTTGGGTGTACCGTAAGAGTGAGAACAGTCTAGGTGTACCGTACTTCAAGCCACGCAATGATCTCTCCGGTACGATTACGCAGTGGGAGTGTACCATAGCCCTGTACCGTTTCTGTTGATTGGTGGATTGGAAGTGTACCGTTGGGAATTGATGTACCGTTCTGAGCTGTGTAGTACTAGTGGTGACCTGCTGTGTACCGTACTAAATCCCAGTGTACCGTTTTGACATGGTGTACCGTATATCGAGTTCTCTGCCGTGTACCATAGGCCTATTGTACCCTATATGTTGTGATTGTACCATAGTGATAATATTTACTATGGTGTTTAAGGTACCGTACTAGCCTACTGTACCGTCTGTGAATTAACAAGTGTACCGTATGCTCCTCGTGTACCGTACCTGGTGACGAAGTGTACCATAGTGATTTAATGGAGCAGTGTAGCATATCAGCCTCTCGTACCGTGTATAATGTGACTTACTGTACCGTACCATCGACAGTGTACCGTATGTAAGAGATTTACGGTGTACCATAGTGTTTATATTCCATCACGGTGACCTGTTGTGTACCGTATTGACCTGGTGTACCGTGTATTGACCTGGTGTACCGTGCATAGTGACCTGGTGTACCGCATTAACCTGGTGTACCGTATATAGTAACCTGGTGTACCGTATAGTAACCTGGTGTACCGCATTAACCTGGTGTACCGTATAGTAACCTGGTGTACCTCATGTATTGACCTGGTGTACCGCATATTGACCTGGTGTACCGTATATATTGACCTGGTGTACCGTATAGTGCCCTGGTGTACCGTATATATTGACCTGGTGTACCGTATATTGACCTGGTGTACCGTATATATTGACCTGGTGTACCGTATATTGTGACCTGGTGTACCGTATAGTGCTGACCAAACTTGACCTGACACCCGCTGACCCAACCTGCCTGATACTTGGCACCTGCTGACCCAACCTGACCTGACACCTGACCCAACCTGCCTGATACCTGACACCTGCTGACCCAACCTGACCTAATACCTGACACCTGCTGACCCAACCTAACCTGATACCTGACACCTGCTGACCCAACCTGACCTGACACCTAATACTTCTCACCACCTGATACCACTTTACCACCTAATACTTCTCACCACACCACCTAATACTTCTCACTCACCACCTGATACTTCTCATTCACCACCTGATACCACTTTACCACCTAATACTTCTCACTACACCACCTAATACTTCTCACTCACCACCTGATACTTCTCATTCACCGCCTGATACCACTTTACCACCTAATACTTCTCACTTACCACACCACCTAATACTTCTCACTCACCACACCACCTAATACTTGTCTCTTACCACACCACCTAATACTTCTCTCTTACCACACCACCTAATACTTCTCACTTACCACACCACCCAATACTTCTCACTTACCACACCACCTAATACTTCTCACTTACCACACCACCCAATACTTCTCACTTACCACACCACCCAATACTTCTCACTTACCACACCACCTAATACTTCTCACTTACCACACCACCTAATACTTCTCACTCACCACACCACCTAATACTTCTCTCTTACCACACCACCTAATACTTCTTTCTTACCACACCACCTAATACTTCTCACTTACCACACCACCTAATACTTCTCACTTACCACACCACCTAATACTTCTCTTTTACCACACCACCTAATACTTCTCACTTACCACACCACCTAATACTTCTCACTTACCACACCACCTAATACTTCTCTCTTACCACACCACCTAATACTGCTCTCTTACCACACCACCTAATACTTCTCACTCACCCCTGATGCCACTATACCACCTAATACTTCTCACTCACCACCTGATACCACTATACCACCTAATACTTCTCACTTACCACACCACCTAATACTTCTCACTCACCACCTTATACCACTATACCACCTAATACTTCTCACTCACCCCTTGATACCACTATACCACCTAATACTTCTCACTCACCACCTGATACCACTATACCACCTAATACTTCTCACTCACCACCTGATACCACTATACCACCTAATACTCCTCACTCACCACCAGATACCACTATACCACCTAATACTTCTCACTCACCACCTGATACCACTATACCACCTAATACTTCTCACTTACCACACCACCTAATACTTCTCACTCACCACCTTATACCACTATACCACCTAATACTTCTCACTCACCCCTTGATACCACTATACCACCTAATACTTCTCACTCACCACCTGATACCACTATACCACCTAATACTTCTCACTCACCACCTGATACCACTATACCACCTAATACTCCTCACTCACCACCTGATACCACTATACCACCTAATACTTCTCACTCATCACCTGATGCCATATACCACCTAATACTCCTCACTCATCACCTGATACCACTATACCACCTAATACTTCTCACTCACCACCTGATACCACATTACCACCTAATACTTCTCACTCACCACCTGATACCACTATACCACCTAATACTTCTCACTCACCACCTTATACCACTTTACCACCTAATACTTCTCTCTTACCACACCACCTAATACTTCTCACTCACCACCTGATACCTAATACCTGACTAATCTGCCGCAGGAGTCACCTAATACTCTTATCTACCTGCACATGACTTCCCAGTGACTGGCTTCTTCCGTCTCAGTATATACTTAACCTCCATCTCCCCGACGACCTTGTGACCTGTGACCTCCCCTTGTGACCTGTGACCTCCCCTTGTGACTGTGACCTCCCCTTGTGACCTGTGACCTCCCCTTGTGACTGTGACCTCCCCTTGTGACCTGTTACCCTCCTCTTGTGACCTGTGACCCCCCTTGTGACCTGTGACCTCCCCTTGTGACCTGTTACCCTCCTCTTGTGACCTGTGACCCCCCTTGTGACCTGTTACCCTCCTCTTGTGACTTGTGACCCCCCTTGTGACCTGTTACCCTCCCCTTGTGACCTGTGACCTCCCCTTGTGACCTGTGACCCCCCTTGTGACATGTTACCCTCCCCTTGTGACCTGTGACCCTTCCCTTGTGACCTGTGACCCTCCCCTTGTGACCTGTGACCATCCCCTTGTGACCTGTGACCTCCCCTTGTGACCTGTGACCCTCCCCTTGTGACCTGTGACCTTTGTGACCTCTTATGACCTGCCAAATAACCAGTCTTTATTAATGTGTATCAGTCCTAACTAACCTGCCCTACTTCGACCCTTATTTGACCTTATTTTGACCCATTTTGACCTTGTGACCTTGCTTGACCCATTTTGACCTTATGACCTTGCTTGACCCATTTTGACCTTATGACCTTGCTTGACCCATTTTGACCTTATGACCTTGCTGGACCCATTTTGACCTTATGAATTTGCTTGACCCATTTTGACCTTGTGACCTTGCTTGACCCATTTTGACCTTGTGACCTTGCTTCACCCATTTTGACCTTGTGACCTTGCTTCACCCTTTTTGACCCTGTGACCTTGCTTGACCCATTTTGACCTTGTGACCTTGACCTTTTTGACCTTGTGACCTTTTTTTACTATGACCTTGCTTGACCCATTTTGACCTTGTAACCTTCTTGACCTTGACCTATTTTTAACCTTGACGTACTTTGGCTTTGATAGATTTTTGACTTTGTGACCTGCCTTTGCCTGCTCTGACCCAGCCTCCGTACCCCAGCCTGCCCCTCAGGATGCAGGCTGCGTCCATGTACCCTGCGTGCGTGGTACCGGGGGGTGGTACGGCAGCAGCGGCGTACCGTAGCCTGCACCAGTACCGCTACCAGCAGTGTCAGTGGCAGGCCGCACCCCCGCACCCCCACTACACCCCCCGCACCCCCACCCACCGCCCCAACCCCGCCCCGCCCCGCTCCACCCCCCATCACCCCCCACCGCCACACCACCACCTCCTCCACCACTATCACCAAGGTTAGTGCACATGTGACGCGCCGGGTGGATGAGGAGTGGATGTTGTGTGTTTGTGTTTTACTGGGCAGATAGATAGACAGAGGATTCGTTTCATTGGCCAGACAGATAGATAGATAGATAAATAGGTAGATAGGTCAGTGCTCATGTGACGCGCCGGGTGGATGAGGAGTGTATGTTGTGTGTTTGTTGCGGTGGCCAAATAGATAGATAGATAGATAGATAGATTTGGCTAGAGTGTATTTCAGTGACCAGACTCAGATAGATAGATTGATAGATGGATGGATAGATAGATAGATAGATTTGGCTAGAGTGTATTTCAATGACCAGACTCAGATAGATAGATAGATAGATGGAGTAATGGCTAGTGTGATTCAGTGACCAGATAGATAGAAGGATAGATAGATGAGTTTTTCTCAGTTGATGGCCAAGTGTAGTCTTATTGAAGGGTAGTTTGACTCTCTCTCTCCCTTCTCCTTCATAAAGCAACAGCGTCTCCTTGGTTACTAGTTAAATCCACCCTCCAGTCTGACTACACCTGGCCATCAACTGAGCTGGAAGGGGTTAGGGATCTTTGTTGCGTCTCCTTGGTTACTAGTCAAATCAGCCCTCCCATCTAACAGCGCATGAGCTGGAAGGAGTTAGGGATCTTTGTTGAGTCTCCTTGGTTACTAGTCAAATCTTAGTGCCATATAAATACAAACAGACTATGGTTGTATCTTATCTATTACGCAGTTGCAACGCACACACACACGCGTTATCTTGGGTCGCTCTGTCTCTGCGTAGTTGCGTAATTGCGTGCATGATAGAGTAGATTTGTGTGTGGGTGCGTATGGTTCTGTGTGGTAATTATATTTGTGTGTGTGTAGGGGGGTGATTGTGTGTGTGTGTGTGTGTGTGTGTGTGTGTGATGAGATGCGTATTCATGATGGAGTATGGTGTGTGTGTGTCATGGAGTACGATGATGTGTGTGTGTGTGTGTGTGTGTGTGTGTGTGTGTTTTAATGAAGGATATTTATGTAACACCTGAAGTCCGTAGGGTGTAAGGACTGCACTATTCTCTCTCTCTCTCTCTCTCTCTCTCATTAAGACTTGTTTTTCACGCCTTTCTTCACTCACTGTTTCCAACTTGCTTTTTCTCAGCTGGTTATGTGACTCTCTCTCTCTCTCTCTCTCTCTCTCTCTCTCTCTCTCTCTCTCATTTTCCTTTTTCTCACTTCCCACACTCACTTTCCCTCCATCCCTCCTCCTCCCCCTCTCTTCCTCCTTTCCCTTTGGTCTTCTCTTCTCTCCTTTCCTTTCCTTTCCTCTCCTCTCTTCTCTCCTCTCCTCTCCTCTCCTCCTCTTTTTCTTTTCACTTTCCTTTTCCCCCCCTTCCCTCTCACCTCATCTGTTTTCCCTTCTCTCCTTTTCTCTCCCCTCCTTTCGTCCCCTCCTCCTCTTCCCTCCCCCCGCCCCCCCAGGAGCGTGAAAAATTAGTTGCATTACGAGAGAGAGAGAGAGAGAGAGAGAGAGAGAGAGAGAGAGAGAGAGAGAGACGGAGGAGCACGTTGTTATGTATTCCTGTTTTCGTGGCTGTGTGTGTGTGTGTGTGTGTGCGTTTTTTGTGTACAGTATTTGTGAACGTATGTAATTTAAAGTGGTTATTTTACTCTATATGAATGTATGGGTGTATGTATGTGTATGTTATGTGTGTGTGTGGGTGTGTGCGTTTTTTGTGTACAGTATTTGTTACTGTATGTGATTTAAAGCTGATTGTTATATTTTACTGTTTGTGTATGTATGGATGGATGGATGTATATGTATGTTATGTGTGTATGTGTGTGTGTGTGTGTGTGTGTGTGTGTGTGTTTTCTCCTCAGGTAGGCTACCGTAAATGCAAAAGTCAAAATATTACTTCGGTTAAATAATTCGGTAATCCATTGCGATTGTTTTGCATCTCTTCAAGTGTTTACCATCATCATCATTGTCATCATCATTACCATCATCATCATCATCACCGCCACCACCACCACCATCATCGTCATCGTCATTAAAAAACTTGATGGGTACCTCTTCATATTCCATATTATTATTATTATTATTATTATTATTATTATTATTTGTTATAAATAATAATAATAATAATAACAATAATAATGATTGCCAGAGTGAGGTATGAATGTTATTATTTATTTGGAAATTTATTGTAATTGACGAGCATGGTTTATAATCTTGATTTTGTCACGTTAAATTTTCCATTAACTCAATTTCTTTGTTTCTTCCTCCTCTGCTCATGTAAACACACACACACACACACACACACACACACACACACACACACACACATAATTCCTCAACCCAAGCTCAACAAAAGAACACAGGGAGCGACAGGTTGAAGTGTCCGCCTTGCTGTAGTCCGTCGGGTTGGAATTCGCCTGCGTAGGAAGGTGCTCGTGTCGTGGAGGGAAGGAGGTATTGATGTGATGGAGGAGGAGGAGGAAGAGGAGGAGAGGCTTAGGGAGGAGGAGGAGGACGACGACGAGATGAGGAGGCTTGGGGAGGAGAGGAGAGTGGAGGTGCAGGTGGAGAGGTAGAAAGTGTTGAAGTATGTGGATGTGGAGAGACAGAGGAGGAGGTAAGAGATAAGATAGGAAGCTGATGAGAGAGAGAGAGAGAGAGAGAGGAGGAAGTGGGGGGAGGAGAGAAAACGAGAGGGTTAGGTAAGGAAGAAGGTAGAAGGGAATAATAATCAGAGAGAGGGAGGGAGGGAGACTTAAAAAGAAGAGAGAGAGAGAGAGGGAGGGGGGGGGAGACGTAAACACAAGAACCGAGAGAGAGAGAGAGAGAGACGTAAAAAGAAGAACTGCCAGACAGCAATAAGTAGGTCAACACATTGCGTCACGTGGTAGGCGGCGTGAGTTGCCCTAAGCCCCGCCCCGCGTCTCAAATCCCGCCCTCTGATTGGCTGGCTCTGGGGCGGGGGTGTGGCCTCGCTCGTAGCCCCGCCCACCCCAAGCAAGGCACGTGGCGTTTGTTTATGTTTTGGGGGGCCGGGTTTGGGGTGGCGTGGGAGGGTTCCTTGCACATTACCGTCAGCGATTTGTTTTGCTTGCTACCGTTTTTTTTCGTAAGGTATTCGTAGCAATATTTTCCCTGGCGATTTATTTTGGGGTGGCCTGGGAGGGTTCCTTGCACATCACCCTTAGCGATTTATTTTGTGTGCTACACTTTTTTCTGCGTAAGGTATTCGTAGTATATTTTCCCTGGCGATTTATTTTACCTATTACATTTTTTTTTACCCTCTTATACACTACCGAGGGAAGCTGTGTCGTTTTTCAGTACTAAATAAATAACATACAGTAAAATTATAAGTTAGTACGCTGAATAAATCGCAATAGAAAAGGTGTTAAGAAGCCTTCCACCCCATCTGGAATACGGTCATGGATTTCCTTGTCTTTAGTGTGTGTGTGTGTGTGTGTGTGTGTGTGTGTGTGTGTGTGATTTGTTTTCATCTGATGGGACTGGGCCACTCCACTAGCTCGATCTTAGGTATGAGGTATGCATGCGTCTTCTTCTTGGTTACTAGTCAAATCATCCCTCCAGTCTGACTACACTTGGCCATCAACTGAACAACAGGAGGTTAGGGATCTTGGTCAGATTAAAGTAAACTGATTTTAGTGGATTTACTACTATTACAACAGCTATTACTACTACTGTTATTATTATTATTATTATTATTATTATTATTATTATTACTACTACTACTACTACTACTACTACTACTACAACGATATTATTACTACTACTACTACTAATAACAACAACAGCAGCAGCAACTACTACTACTACTACTACTGCTACTACATTATTATTATTATTATTGCGACAACTACAATTATTATTATTATTATTATTACTACCGGTACTACTGCTACTACTACTACTATTTTATTACTACTGCTACTACTACTACTACTACTAATGTTATATTATTACTACTACTACTACTATGAGTGAATGAAAGTATTGATCAGGTAGATAAGTAGACAGTGCACTTCAGTTACTTATAAGAGGATAGTGAGGAACACTGAACAGAATAAATCGCTTAAGAAAAGGTGTTAGGGGATACAAATAATTTTGAAATAGGCGAGGTCAGATCCATGATAGTAGATTTATAGTAGATTATGGTAGATTTTAGATTATAGTAGATTAGTAGGTTATAGTAGATTATGGTAGATTGGTAGATTATAGAAGATATATAGTTGATTTTAGGGTCGTGGTTGGTAGTTGTAGGTATGTGGTAAGTAGGTCTAGGGTTGCAGTGTAAGTAGTCTTGGTGGCGTAGGTTGTAGTGTTAGTGGTAAGTAGGATTGGGGAGGTAGGGAGGGTGGTTGGTTGGTAGGTAGGTAGGTAAGTAGGTAGGATGGTTGGTGGGTAGGTAGGTAGGTACGTGAATAGGTTAGTAGATTGGGAGGTAAGTGTGTAGGTAGGTAATTGAATGGGTAAGTAGATTGGGAGGTGTGTAAGTAGGTAGGTAGGTAGGACTAAGGTGTAGAAGGTTTAAGAGTGATGACGTCGGTAGACTGTAAGTAAATTGGTAGGTAGGATTAGAGGCCTTAGGAATGACTTACACACACACACACACACACACACACACACACACACAGGCCTTCTCTTTTCCTTCGTGATTTGATAGATTGAATGGATGATTGGGTGGGTGGCTGGATGGAAGGTTGGGTGGGTGTGTGGGTGGATGGATGGATGAGCGGGTGGACGGATGGATGGTTGGGTGTGTGGGTGGGTGGATGGTTGGTTATTGGATGGCTGGGTGGATGGAAGGTTGGTTGGGTGGGTGGGTGGCTGGGTGGATGGATGGTTGGTTAGGTGGGTGGGAGGATGGTTAGATGGGTGAGTGGGTGGATGGATAGATGGGTGAGTGGGTGGATGGATGGGTGAGTGTGTGGATGGATGGATGGATGGGTGAGTGGGTGGATGGATGGATGGATGGGTGAGTGGGTGGATGGATGGATGGGTGAGTGGATGTATGGATGGGTGGGTGGATGGATGGATGGGTGGGTGGACGGATGGATGGTTGGTATTTCGATGGCTGGGTGGATGGATGGAAGGTTGGTTGGGTGTGTGGGTGGATGGATGGATGGGTGGGTGGACGGATGGATGGTTGGGTGTGTGGGTGGATGGATGGGTGGTTATTGGATGGCTGGGTGGATGGATGGAAGGTTGGTTGGGTGTGGGTGGATGGATGGTTGGTTAGATGGGTGGGTGGATGGATAGATGGGTGGGTGGGTGGATGGATAGATGCGTGGGTGGGTGGTTTACGTAAGGAGGAAGGCAGGTAAGTAGGTAGTGATAAATTAATTGAAACGGGTAGGTAGGTAGAGTGGTAAGTAGGTAAAGTGGTAAGTAGATAGAGTGGTAAGTAGGAAGGTAGATCGGTACAGTCATGCCTCACACAGGATATTAGTCACACACACACACACACACACACACACACACACATTCGCTCAGACATACAGACAGACAGACAATCATATCAATAGCATGTGATTGATGGAGAGAGAGAGAGAGAGAGGACGTGTTTTTGATTGGCCAGCTCCACCAATAGATAGATAAATAAATGGATAGATAGATAGATGTAACCGTGCTTGACCTTAACCCTCTCAACGTGACCTTGTATGTGTGTGTGTGTGAGGGAGAGAGAGAGAGAGAGAGAGCCTGTTATCTTATCGTGGGGTGAGATAGTGGGGTGGTGCGCAGGAGAGAGAGAGAGAGAGAAAATTCCGTGACTTTTAGAATGCATGTAGGTATTAGGTCTGGGTAAGATAGAGTGGTAGATAGATAGATAGATAGAGAGAGGGGTAGAGGACACACACACACACACACAGATAGAGGGAGAGAGAGAGAGGAGACACACACACACACACACACACACACACACACACACACACACACACACACACACACACACACACACACACACACACACACACACACACACACACACAGTTTGGCCCTCGTAATACTTATATACCGGATGGCTCTTAAAGTGTGTGTGTGTGTGTGTGTGTGTGTGTGTGTGTGTGTGTGTGTGTGTGTGTTAGGTGTGGTTGAATGGTATATGTGGTGATGGTGTATGTGTGTGTGTGTGTGTGTGTGTTAGGTGTGGTTGTATGGTATATGTGGTGATGGTGTGTGTGTGTGTGTGTGGTGTGTGTGTTAGGTGTGGTTGTGTGGTATATGTGGTGATGGTGTGTGTGTGTGGTGTGTGTGTTAGGTGTGGTTGTGTGGTATATGTGGTGATGGTGTGTGTGTGTGTGTGTGTGTTAGGTGTGGTTGTGTGGTATATGTGGTGATGGTGTGTGTGTGTGTGTGTGTGTGTTAGGTGTGGTTGTGTGGTATATGTGGTGATGGTGTGTGTGTGTGTGTGTGTGTGTGTGTGTGTGTTAGGTGTGGTTGTGTGGTATATGTGGTGATGGTGTGTGTGTGTGTGTGTTAGGTGTGGTTGTGTGGTATATGTGGTGATGGTGTGTGTGTGTGTGTGTTAGGTGTGGTTGTGTGGTATATGTGGTGATGGTGTGTGTGTGTGTTAGGTGTGGTTGTGTGGTATATGTGGTGATGGTGTGTGTGTGTGTGTTAGGTGTGGTTGTGTGGTATATGTGGTGATGGTGTGTGTGTGTGTGTTAGGTGTGGTTGTGTGGTATATGTGGTGATGGTGTGTGTGTGTGTGTTAGGTGTGGTTGTGTGGTATATGTGGTGATGGTGTGTGTGTGTGTGTGTGTGTGTGTGTGTTAGGTGTGGTTGTGTGGTATATGTGGTGATGGTGTGTGTGTGTGTTAGGTGTGGTTGTGTGGTATATGTGGTGATTGTGTGTGTGTGTGTGTGTGTTAGGTGTGGTTGTGTGGTATATGTGGTGATTGTGTGTGTGTGTGTGTGTGTGTTAGGTGTGGTTGTGTGGTATATGTGGTGATGGTGTGTGTGTGTGTGTTAGGTGTGGTTGTGTGGTATATGTGGTGATGGTGTGTGTGTGTGTGTGTGTGTGTGTGTTAGGTGTGGTTGTATGGTATATGTGGTGATGGTGTGTGTGTGTGTGTGTTAGGTGTGGTTGTGTGGTATATGTGGTGATGGTGTGTGTGTGTGTGTGTGTGTGTTAGGTGTGGTTGTGTGGTATATGTGGTGATGGTGTGTGTGTGTGTGTGTGTGTGTGTTAGGTGTGGTTGTGTGGTATATGTGGTGATGGTGTGTGTGTGTGTGTGGTGTGTGTGCAAGGTGTGGTTGTGTGGTATATGTGGTGATGGTGTGTGTGTGTGTGTGTGTTAGGTGTGGTTGTGTGGTATATGTGGTGATGGTGTGTGTGTGTGTTAGGTGTGGTTGTGTGGTATATGTGGTGATGGTGTGTGTGTGTGTGTTAGGTGTGGTTGTATGGTATATGTGGTGATGGTGTGTGTGTGTGTGTGTGTGTGTGTTAGGTGTGGTTGTATGGTATATGTGGTGATGGTGTGTGTGTGTGTGTGTGTGCAAGGTGTGGTTGTGTGGTATATGTGGTGATGGTGTGTGTGTGTTAGGTGTGGTTGTGTGGTATATGTGGTGATGGTGTGTGTCTGTTAGGTGTGGTTGTGTGGTATATGTGGTGATGGTGTGTGTGTGTTAGGTGTGGTTGTGTGGTATATGTGGTGATGGTGTGTGTGTGTGTGTGTGTGTGTGTGTGTGTGTGTTAGGTGTGGTTGTGTGGTATATGTGGTGATGGTGTGTGTTTGTGTGTGTGTGTTAGGTGTGGTATATATGGTGATGGTGTGTGTGTGTGTGTGTGTGTTAGGTGTGGTTGTGTGGTATATGTGGTGATGGTGTGTGTGTGTGTGTTAGGTGTGGTTGTGTGGTATATGTGGTGATGGTGTGTGTGTGTGTGTTAGGTGTGGTTGTATGGTATATGTGGTGATGGTGTGTGTGTGTGTGTGTGTGTGTGTTAGGTGTGGTTGTATGGTATATGTGGTGATGGTGTGTGTGTGTGTGTGTTAGGTGTGGTTGTGTGGTATATGTGGTGATGGTGTGTGTGTTAGGTGTGGTTGTGTGGTATATGTGGTGATGGTGTGTGTGTTAGGTGTGGTTGTGTGGTATATGTGGTGATGGTGT
>NC_136957.1:35693245-35703245 GCF_032717465.1 Coenobita brevimanus | reverse complement strand
TCTCTCTCTTTCTCTCTCTCTCTCTCTCTCTCTCTCTCAATTGCAAATCGTAAGTATTTGTATTAAAAGTGTGTGTGTGTGTGTGTTTGTGTCTCTCTCTCATTTGCAAGTCATAAGTATTTGTAATAAAAGACTCTCTCTCTCTCTCTCTCTCTCTCTCTCTCTCTCTCTTTCAAGCAGCTCCCTGATTGACTCTAATGAACTTCCTGTGTGTGTGTGTGTGTGTGTGTGTGAGAGAGAGAGAGAGAATTTGCGTTTGATTCCGACCTTTTTAGAAGAGCTGTATTCCCTATATATTCAGCATCTCTACACAAATTATGTATTATGTGTTTGCTGTGTGTGTGTGTGTGTGTGTGTGTGTGTGTGTGTGTGTGTGTGTGTGTGTGTGTGTGTACATTCACGTTTTTATTTTTTGTTGTGAATACTTGTGCGTGTATGTTTTGCAGTGTGTGTGTGTGTGTGTGTGTGTGTGTGTGTGTGTGTGTGTGTGTGTACGGGTCAATCACCAACACATATACACCTTACAACAATGCACGAAACTTTCTCTCTCTCTCTCTCTCTCTCTCTCTCTCTCATATATATCTATCTTGTCCGAAACCTTCACCCCCCCCCTCTCTCTCTCTGTCTTTGTCTCTGTCTGTCTGTCTCTCTCTCTCTCTCTCTCTCTCTCTCTCTCTCCGTCCCTCCCTCCTATAGTCCCTTCACCTCCACCTGGCCTAGATATTCTCCATTTTCTTTCGTATGCTTTTGTCACGTAGGTCACTGGCCGAAAAAGGCAATACTACGGCTCTACGTCCTTCCTCTAGCACTTCTTCGTGACTAGCATCGTATTTCGCTTAATCTACGGCTCTACGTCCTTCTCCTAGCACTTCTTCGTGACTAGCATCGTATTTCGCTTAATCTACGGCTCTACGTTCTTCACCTAACACTTCTTCGTGACTAGCATCGTATTTCGCTTAATCTACGGCTCTACGTCCTTCTCCTAGCACTTCTTCGTGACTAGCATCGTATTTCACTTAATGTCTACGTCCTTCCCTTGGCACTTCGTGACTAGCATCGTATTTCACTTATTCTTTACGTGCTTCCCTTGGCACTTCTTCATGACTAGTATCGTGTTCCACTTATTCTTTACGTGCTTCCCTTGGCACTTCTTCGTGACTAGCATCGTATTTCGCTTAATCTACTGCTCTATGTCCTACCCTTAGCACTTCTTCGTGACTAGCATCGTATTTCGCTTAATCTCTACGTCCTTCCCATAGCACTTCTTCGTGACTAGCATCATATTTCACTTAATCTCTACGTCCTTCCCTTAGCACTTCTTCGTGACTAGTAGGCCTATCGTATTCCACTTATTCTCACGTCCATGCCCTAGCACTTCTTCGTGACTAGCTTCGTATTCCACTTAATCTCAGCGTCCTTCCCCTAGCACTTCTTCGTGACCAGCAATTTTAGGCCAAGTTTGAGGGAAAGGCGTACAGACACCGGGAGGGTCGGGAAGCGTGGATTGATTTAGGCCAGTGATTTAGAGGCCATGTGAAGCGGATGGAGAGTGAGAGACTGACGAGGAGAGTTTATGAGTGAGGTGGAAAGTGGGAGAGGGAGTGGGAGGCCAAGGATGAGATGGAGGGATGGAGTGGAGAGGTATATGAGAGAGGGAGGTGTGGCTGGTAGCAGGGCAATGAAATGGCGGGGGACAGGGCGACATGGAGGCGATTTGTTTGTGGCCACCCCATACGGGATTAAGACGTCTGGCAATAGATAGATTTAGAGGAGGATTTAATTTAGCGATTTGGGACATTAAAGTTATTGTTCATTTTTAGCGAGGTTTAATGTTGAACACTAAAGGTATATGGGAGAGGGGGGTGTGAATTGGGAGCAAGGCAGGGAAATGGTGGAGGACAGGGTGACGTGGAGGCGATTTGTTTGTGGCCACCCTGTATAAAGGATTAAGGCGTCTGGCAATAGGTAGATAGAAAGGTATTGTACATTTTTGGAAAGATATAATTTTTTGGAGATATATATTTTTTTTTGGAAAGATATAATTTGAAAAGATATAATTTTTGGAAAGATATAATTTGGAAAGATATAATTTTTGGAAAGATATAATTTTTTGGAGATATAATTTTTTTTTGGAAAGATATAATTTTTGGAAAGATATAATTTTTGGAAAGATATAATTTTTGGAAAGATATAATTTTTTGGAGATATAATTTTTTTTTGAAAAGATATAATTTTTGGAAAGATATAATTTTTTGGAAAGATATAATTTTGGACACTTTTATTTTGCAATTTATTTACTTAAAAAAAAAAGTCAGCATATTAATAGGTGGTTACCGCTGGACACTAAAGTTATTATTATTATTATTATTATTATTATTTATGATTATATCTTATTGTTATAATTTATTATTTTTATTTTTATTATTATTATTATTATTGTTATACTTAAAAACGTTATTTTCTGGGAATTTTAATAAACAGGCCGTGAGAACTTTCAGTATCAGATTTATTCATTTATATATTATTTATTTAGTTATTTATTAGTCCTTTTTATCCTTTGATTTGGTGTGTGTTAGAGAGAGAGAGAGAGAGAGGGAGAGAGAGAGGAAAATCACACTATTTCCAGCCTGTATGACCTAACCTTGACCTCCCCCCACCCTCATGTGTACCCTGCCCACACACACACACACACGCTATTGATTTGTTGCTTTATTTGGTTGGGTGAGAGAGAGAGAGAGAGAGAGATTGCTTTGAAAAGAGGCTATAATTGTTTGGAGAGAGAGAGAGAGAGAGAGAGAGAAAGAGAGGTGAACAAACAAACTGACCTAGGAATATCCAGCCATCGATCCCTCTCTCTCTCTCTCTCTCTCTCTCTCTCACTTTTGTCACGCACTCCTGTCTCAGTGTCACTCCTATCTCCCTCCCTCCCTTCCTCTCTCTCTCTCTCTCTCTCTCTCTCTCTCTCTCTCTTTCTCTCTCTCACACACACGCGCGCACACACACACACACACACACACACACACACACACACACACACACACACTGGTGAAATCGGGAGAATCGTAACCGTAGACTTTTTCTGGGCCTCATACCCAACGGGGAGGGGGGGGGCGCACGTTGGGGGGATTGAAGAGACTGGTGGGGTGTTTGGGGTGATTGGGGCGTAGATCTGGGGTGTATATGGGGAGGGGGAGTGTCCGAAAACTTATGATATTTGGGGGAGATGATCTGGTGGGAGTTTTTAGTTACGGTTGCGGGGAGTGCGAATGTGTTTGGTGTCCTTTGTCTTGTCTCTTTTTTGTATTGCGTCGCTTTTTTCTGTATGGCAATTCTCTCTCTCTCTCTCTCTCTCTCTCTCTCTCTCTCTCTCTCTCTCTCTCTCTCTCATGAAGTAGGTCAACAGCCGAGTGGAGGAGGGAGGAAAGGTTAGAGAGAGAGAGAGAGAGAGAGGAAAAGTGAGTTATTTCACTTTCTTCCTCTTGCCAAGGAATATTTTGACCTCATTACAGGATTCTACACCACAACACACCACAAACCATACCACACCACCACATACTATACCGCACCATATCACCATCTCCCACACCATACCGCACCACATCAATACACCACCACACCACGTCACCATACCATACCACACATACCACACCATACTCCACCACACCACAGCACCACGTCACCATATACCTTACAACACCATACCACAACACATCACTACACCACAACACACTCCCCTACTCCACAACACCATACCACGCCACACACCACCACATCATACCACATCACACCACACCACTGCTTGAGGGCTCTTCTAAGGAATATTACGTATGTCTACCTACCTGCCGACCTACTTACCTTCCAGCCTACCTGCCTACCAACCAACCAACCTACTTACCTACCTACCTACCAAATTTACCTTTCATCGTTTATCTTTGTGTATAACTCAGGTGAAAATATTATACATGAATTGTTATAAGTAAATTGAATTCTTTTGAGAGAGAGAGAGAGAGAGAGAGAGAGAGAGAGAGAGAGAGGTGCAAGGGTTGATCAAAAATAGTGATACTTATTGTAGTGGACACCACAATGGACAGCCTCTCTCTCTCTCTCTCTCTCTCTCTCTCTCTCTCTCTCTCTCACACACACACACACACACACACACACACACACACACAGGGAAGATTCATTTATTAATTTTTAAAAAGTACACACACACACACACACACACACACACACACACACACACACACACACACACACACACACACTGGATGTTTAATTGGTCTATTAGGTGATAAGAAACTACTTAAATTTGATGCCAGTCACGAAGAAGTGCTGTGTCTTTCTGCCACTTAGCTGTGTGAAATAAGCTGCAAATGGACGAAAATCTGGGCCAAGTTAATATGATAGGGGTATAGTGAGGACTGAATAGATTGATGGATAGATAGATAGGTGGATGTGTAGATAGATGGACGAATTGATAGATATATAGATGGATGGGTGAATGGAGAGAAAGAGAGAGAGAGAGAGAGAGAGAGAGAGAGAGAGAGAGAGAGAGGAGGGGTTGAGGATGAAGAAGGAGACTGAAGGAAGGAGAGAGGCATGGAGGAGGAGAGGAGAGGGGGAGGGAGAGGAAGGTGAGGGATAGAGAGGAATTATACTGATAGCATTCAATAAAGCAAATAAAAATCTAATATTATATAGTAAACACATCCACTTTTAAAACTTCTTCTCTTAGTTATTAGATAATTATAAACCGTTCCATTTAAACACATGAATATTCAAATCCCCAGGTTCATAAGAGCGGTTGATGCCGAGAATGAGCCGGAGGGATGGGGGGAGGGAGAGAAAGAGGGAGGGACAAGGGGGAGTGGGAGAGAATGAGGGAGAGAGGAGGGGAGGGCTGGTAGGGGGGTTGTGATGCGTGAAATCTGGATGCCCGTTGGAGAAGGTCAACGTAAATATTGTTCAATATATTACTTCCTCTTCTATCACTTCTCATGCAATGATATATCGTAAGTAAGGGTGTAGGTGTTATTTGAGGGTTGTAATTAATGATGGAGGTGTCATTTGAGGGATATAATTAGCTAGAAGGAAATTACGAGGCTTGGCAACTGAGCTGTATGGCAGGTGATGGAGGCGAGTCGTGTAATATGGACTCCTGTACCGTCAGTAAACATCAAACTCATTTTTTATCCACTAATCCTCAATTTCTACACAAAATATAAAGTTAGATACAATAAGGATGAAATTATATGAAGAGGTAGATAGGCAAGGCAAGGATACAATGATTTCTTAGTGTTTTATTTAAATAGAAGAGTTTAAATCGGGAATTGATATTACGGTCAACGGATACGGGGTTCTAGAAAATTCTTACCCCCAGTCACCGCCGTCTCTTGGTAAGAGTAGTTTGGTTGTTGGTGTCTGTTTTTTTTCCGTGTTTTTTTTTCTGTTTACGTGTTTTTTTTTTTTTTTTTCGCGTATGTGGTGAAGATGAGGAATATTAGGTGTCGATTGTGTAACTTGGCGTGAGGGTGACGAGGGAGGCTGCGTTTGATTTAAAGGTGAGTGAAGGGAAAAATTAAGAAGTCTGTTTTCTGTGTGGCACGAGAAGGTTCCTAGCACCCCTTCCATAGCGGTTTATTTTGCCTGTTATGGTTTAATTTTACTTTGTGGTTTATTTACATCGTTTTGCGTTTGAATTGAGACATAAGGTATAGAATTAATTGCCTAGGAAAAGGTGTTAAGGCATCAGCTATTGTGCGTCATTCGTAAACGTTTGTAGGGCGAATGTTGCTGTTTTCCGTTAGCACCACCACCACACCATTATTATTATTATTATTATTATTATTATTATTATTATTATCATCACCACATTATTATTATTATTATTATTACCCAAACGAATTTTCACCATACCCCGTCCATCATCCCCCATCCCGCCTCGTACACTGCATAAAACCGTGTATAATCGTGAATAATAATTGACATGAATAGATAGAAGTGAGTGAGAGTGTGACTGGAGGCGTTAACAAGGAGAAGCCATTGTTAGAGGCGTTAATTAGGTGGTTGGGTTGTTAGTGAGATTTCCGCACTATCTTATATATTACCCCCCCCTCTCTCTCTCTCTCTCTCTCTCTCTCTCTCTCTCTCTCTCTCTCCGTCGGTTGCCTTTCTCTCTCTCTCTCTCGCTCTCCCCCTCCGTCGGTTGCCTTCTCTCTCTCTCTCTCTCTCTCTCTCTCTGTCTCTCTCTCTCTCTCTCTCTCTCTCTCTCTCTCTCTCTCTCCGTCGGTTGCCTTCTCTCTCTCTCTCTCTCTCTCTCTCTCTCTCTCTCTCTCACTCATTCTCTCCTCCCACCCTCTTTCCTCTCTCTCCCTCCCTCTCTCTCTCTCTCCCCCTCCCCTCCCATCTTCCCACCATCCTTCCCTCATTCTCTCCTCTCTCCTCCCTCCTATCTTCCCACCCTCCCTCCCTGATTCCTCTCTCTTTCTTCCCTCTCTCCTCCTCTCTCTCTCCTCCCTCCCTCCCTGCTCCACTTGTTTACATCAGATTCCGGCTCTTGTGTACAGCTCTTGCCTGCATTTTAAATAATATGTTTCAGGGCCGTGGCGGTGGTGTTATTTATTTATTATTTATTAGTTATTTATCCGGGTATGTGTATTTATTTTTTTTATTAGTTATTTATCCGGGTATGTATTTATTTTTATTTATCCAGGTTATGTGTATTTATTTTTTTATTTATTAGTTATCCGGGTGTGTATTTTAATTATTAGTTATTTTTCCGGGTATGTATTTATTTTATTTATTTTATTTTCCAGGTATTTTTATTTTTATTTTGTTTATCCGGGTAATTGCATTTTTATTTATTTTTTATTTATCCGGGTATTTGTATTGTTATTAATTTATTTATCCAGATATGTGTATTTATATTTTGTCCAGGCATTTGTATTCTGATTTATCCAGGTATTTGTTATTTGTTTTTTATGAAGGTATTTTTTTTTAATTTTCCCGGTATTTGTTATTTACCGGCATTTATTTATTTATTTTATTCATCCAAGTATTTGTTATTTATTTTTTATCTACGTCTTTTTATTTATCCAGGAATTTATTTATTTATCCAGGTATTTGTATTTTATTCATGTATTTAATGTATTTATGTACTTCCTATGTTTATTTGCGAATTTGTTTATTTTAATGTATTTATTTGCGTATTTATTAGTATAGTGTATTTATTTTTACTGTATTTTGTAGTGTATTCATTGATTTATTAGTGTATTTACTTATTTATTAGTGTATTCACTTATTTATTAGTGTATTAATTAGTGTATTTATTTATTAGTGTATTTATTCATTAGTGTATTTATTTATTTGTGTATTAGTGTATTTATTCATTTATTAGTGTATTTATTTATTAGTTTATTTGTTGATTTATTAGTGTATTTATTAATTAGTGTATTTAGTAATTTATTAGTACATTTATTGATTGATTTTTTTAGTGTATGTTTATTAGTGTATTTATCTATTTATTTAGTGCATTTATTTATTAGTTTATTCATTGATTTATTCTGACTGTCGTCAGGCCTTGTACGGAAGGGAATCACGTCGAGCATTACAGTGTCTTACGATTGTCCTTCAGTATTATTGTATTGTTATAGATATCGTTATTACTACTACTACTACTACTACTACTATTATTATTATTATTATTATTGTTACAAAGTACAGTGAAAACCCGACCCCTGCTTGTGCGTACTTCAGGAGGTTCGATCATTCCGCCATATATTCGTCAGAGTGAAGGAGAGTGGTGTGTGTGTGTGTGTGTGTGTGTGTGTGTGTGTGTGTGTGTGTGTGTGTGTGTGTGTGTCCTCTCCGTGGTACTTTTTTCGTGGCCTGCACCGTATTGAGCTTTCGTCTGGTGTGTGTGTGTGTGTGTGTGTGTGTGTGAGAGAGAGAGAGAGAAAGAAACCGAGAGCAATGGTATTACTATTTATTTTTATTTATTTTATTATTATTGGTATTATTATTATTATTATTATTGTTATTATTATTTGTTGTTATTACTATTATTGTTATTAGTATTATTTTTATTATTATTGTTATTTTTACAGAGAGAGGGGGGGGGAGTGTCCTTGAGGCTGGAGGAGGGAAGGGTGTGAAGAGAAGAGGAGGAAGAGGAGAGGTGAAGTGGCCCAGGCTTCTGTGCTCACCTCTTCTCTCATCTTATCTCTCTTCTCCTGCCTTCACTTCCTTCTCTTCTTTCCCCTTCCTCTTCTCTCCTCTCGCTTCCCCTTCTCTTCTCTACTTCTTTCCTCTTTTCTTCTTTCCTCTTCCTCTTCTCACCTTTCCTCCTCTCTCTCTCTCTCTCTCTCTCTCTCTCTCTCTCTCTCTCATCCTTCTTTCCTCCTCTTTATTGTCCCTCCTCCCTCTCTTCTTCTCTCTTCTTTTTTCTTCATTTTTCTCCTTTGTATTTAATTTCTCTCCTCTCCTCCTCTCTTTCTTTATCTTCGCCTCGTCTTCGTTATCATCTCTCCTTCCTGATTTCCCCTCTCCTCTCAGTTCTTCCTCCTCCTCCTCCTCTTCCTTCCTTTCCTCTCCTCTTCCCTCTTCTCCTTCACCTCTCTCTTCTTACCTTCTCCTCCCTCTTCTCTCCTCTTCCCTCTTGCCCTCCACCTCTCTCTTCTTACCTTCTCGTCTCTTCTTATCTTCCTGATTTCCTCTCTTCTCATTTCTTCCTTATCTCTTCCTTTCTTCCTGATTTTTCTCCTCTTATTACCTTATCTTGCCTTTTATCTCCTCTTCGTCATTGTCTCCTGATTTCCTCTCTTCTCAGTTCTTCCTTATGTTTTTCTCTTCTCCTCTTGTCTCCTCCTCTCATCTCCTCTTATTTCCCCCTCTTTTCTTCTCTTACCTTCTCTTCTTCTTCCCGTATCTCTCCTCGTCTCTTCTCGTACACTCTTCTCTTCTCTTCTTGTACCTCCTCTCCTCTCCCCCTCTTCTCTCCTCTTCCCCTCTTCTCTTCATGCTTATCTCCTCTCTTTTTCCTTCTCAGCTCTTTAGTTCCTTTTCATCCTTGGCGAGAACACGAGCTTTTGAAAAACGATTGGGTTGTTATTATTATTATTATTATTATTATTGTTATTATCTGTACCGGTAGTAATAGTAATAATGTTTTCGTTTTACCGTATTTATTATTATTATTATTATTATTATTATTATTATTATTACTACCTGTATTGCTATTATGTTGCGAGAAGTGCAGATCAACGCGCTCTATTTCAAGGACCCATGGCCAAGAAGAGTCTCCTTGGTTACTAGTCAAATCAACGCCTATAGATGACTAATTGTGACCCTTCGTTATGAGGAATGAGTCTCCTTGGTTACTAGTCAAATCAACGCAGTATAGAACTAATTGAGTAATGAGTCTCCTTGGTTACTAGTCAAATCAAACAGTAATCGAGCGAACCGTAGTGAGTCTCCTTGGTTACTAGTCAAATCAAGGCAGTATAGAACAATAATCGAGTGAACCTTAGTGAGTCTCCTTGGTTACTAGTCAAATCAAGGCAGTATAGAACAATAATCGAGTGAACCTTAGTGAGTCTCCTTGGTTACTAGTCAAATCATCACTGTCTTACGCAATGGACACGAACAAAACAAGGCCGTATAACGAAGTATTCAATATAAACGGTTCGCCTCCGATATTTATGCGCCTACTACGAATCGCTACGGCCAGTTCCAAGCGATGAGGGAGGTACTGCTCTCTTTCTCTCTCTCTCTCTCTCTCAGGTTCCTCTGTCTTCCCTATCTATCTCTGTTGGTATTTATCTGCCCATCAGTCTCTCTCTCTCTCTCTCTCTCTCTTTCTCAGGCTCCTCTGTCTTCCCTATCTATCTGTTTCAGTATCTATCAGCCCATCAATCTATTTATCTATTTCTCCATCTGTCTTAATCTCAAGCTATTTATCTATCTCTCCCTGTCTGTATATCTAGCCATCTACGTCTATCTG